>NC_141790.1:13560733-13862373 GCF_054643075.1 Acanthaster planci | reverse complement strand
ATCCATGATACTGAGATCTTGTCCTGGCCTTGGTCCCCGTGAAAGTTATCACCGACACCTAAACCTTCTGTCTCTTCTGCTGATTCTAATCCATTCAAGTCCAGTTACTTCACAGAGAGTTAGTGCCAGGGACCCTGGCAATTTCAGTACCAATATCAAATTGATCAGGATGTAATTGGTATGATGCGAAAAGTTTCAACCCCTTTTTAATTATACTGTTCTTGACGACAGGATGCGAAAGACATATGGACTGGAAAATCAGATTTCAAGTTAAAGGTTCTCTCTGAACTATCTTCACCAGACTCATGCATTTTCCCAATTGTTGGCAGGAAAATGCTCCTCTGCCCATTTACCTCCTGCGTTAGGTTCCTGAACAGGTTCAAATTGAAGGGGGCCGCACTGCCTTGTTCTCCAGGGAAACCCACTTGACCCTTCTCTCCTATCTCTCCTGGTTCTCCCCTAAAACCTGTGAAGATGAAAAATACCAACCTAGCTCTCGATACCAAATCAGGCACAGAAGGCTACCTTCTATAGATAGCTGTACCTATGAAGCACTGGAGTTTATTAAATGGGTACAGACGAAATTTTCTACACAAAATGTAACAAAATTCCTGGCACTGGGTTCATCTTAAGAAGGAAAATCAAACATTCACGATATCAAAAACTACAGTGGTCTTACAGATAAAGGGCTACACTTCTAAAAAAAGGCTTTTCTCAAATAGAAATAGAATATTTGATCTTACCTCTGAGGGGAATGGTACGGCCTGGCGTTCCTTGCTCACCAATTTCTCCCTTATCTCCCTTTAGTCCCCTTAATCCCTGCCAGGAAGAAAATATGGAGCTGCTAAGTTTGCAAATTTGTCAAGTGCAAAAACAGAAGGTTAACGACCAAAGTACCTGGCAAAGTACTGTTGTGAAATTATGTGACATGTATTGTTATTGACTATTAGTTTTGAAATGATTATTGGTTATCTTTAATATCCCCTCGTAGCGCGTACTGCAATGGTCAATGCATTCACGCTATGTTTGCATCACATAACTATGCATCACTGCTGCGTGGCGCATGATCAGACCTAATGTAAACTGTGTGAGCTCGTTTTGCCACGTTAACACCCCGTGGTGGAGCACGTAAAATTGTTTCGCCATGCTATGCGCTGTATTTGTTCTTCCTCAAGTTTCTGCCTTTAAATGTTATGATCAAATGTTTTGTTTTTTGTTCTCGGTAAAAACAATCCAACGGGTATAAACAGCAGCTCTAGATTACAAATACCGGTAGTTAGTTCATCGTGTGCCCGGCAAAAGGTCATGAGCGCGCTTACACCCTTTTGCCAGGAAGCACGATCACAGTAGAAAAAAAGGTTCCCGGTAAAAGGGCCTAAGAAACACACTCTCTTTATTTAGTAAAAACGGATAAAATTTATCACAAAATTAAAACAGGAACAATGGAACTGCACCTACAGGACCAATTATAACACAAAGCCACAGAGCAGACAGTCTTCCTGACAAATGTACGTGCTAAACAAATATAAGCAGGGTACCAATAAAAACAAGATGTATATATGACATTTTTGGTTGGTATTTCCACACTTATCACATAGTTAAGATTACGAGCTCTATGGAACTTGACACTGGTGGTGTTTTTCAGTGGAGAAACCCTTCTGAATGCAAGCCTGAAATGAAATATCTGCTGACCTGGAAGCCTGGTTGTCCCTGCCTTCCTGGGAAACCCTGCTCACCATTGGCACCAGGTTGACCAGGGGGACCCCTTGCTCCATCTGGGCCAAATCGTCCCTCGACGCCAGGGAATCCAATCTCACCGGGTACGCCTTTGTCACCCTGGGGACAGAGTGGGCATGGTGCTGCCGGCCGACCTGCAGTACATGAGTGAATGGGAAAGGGTTAACATTACGCATAACAGATAAGCTGCTTGGTGGGAGTCTGTCATGTGACATGATGCTATCACCCTTGATCAAAAGACTCTTAAGAAATGGTCAACATGTTTCACAAATGTAGCAGCAAACAAACCGCAAGCTTCAGATGTGATTTTGGTTACATGTGATTATAGAAACCCACTATTAATTTGCACTGAGCTGAAATGCACCCTGACCGGCCAAAGAAAGACAGATGGTACTACGTTTTCCAACCGGGTTCTTGCACACGTTTAGCGTGCACGCGAAGACCATACATTCCAGACTAAATTCATGGTGCGTACTCAGCGTGCTCCACGTCAAACGCATATAAACTTGAATGCCTATGCGGTTGGTGTATACTAAAGGACTGTCAATTTCACTTCAAAACATGCCCTCTTTGTTCCTTTGAATCCGAATCTCTTGTCTAGAGCTAGGTCTTGGTCTTCACTCCATTAGAAATGCGTGGAGACGCGTAGACAATAGACCTAGCCATAGCTCTGGAAGCCCGTTTCCGACATGGCCTCAGAGATGTCAGCTCTGACCTGTTGTAAAAAGTGATGACACACTTCTCCTTGGAGGCAAGTTTTACCTGGGAATCCTTTGGTGCCAGGTGGACCTTGAGGGCCTGTAGCCCCCTGCACACCCTTGGGTCCTCTGGATCCTCGCTCGCCATCTGGTCCCACAATTTCCTCTCCAGATGGTGTGGTGCCCGGTGGACCTTAATGACAGTAAAGAAACACATCACATCTATGAAATAAAATCTAAAGTGGTGGTTTTTGGAGGTGGCAGTTCATGTTCATTTCTACTTGTAAAATATTATCTAGAAACACCCAGCGAGGCACATTTTGCAAGAATTTCTTGCTTGCTAGTGTTTTTCCAGGGAATTTCATGATTGTCAGGGGCTCACATACAAAGGCTCACACACAAAGGCTTGGACCATTCTGCATGATTAAAAGTATAAGAAGTTAATATCTGAGGACAAAGATCCAAGTTGACTTTGATGATCACCTAAACAAGCCATGTGTGGCAGCTTGATCATGGAACACACTCCTTCCAGCTTTGAACCTATCCTAGAGCCCCTTACCGGGTGGGCCTCGAGCTCCCTGGACACCCTTGGCTCCCGACTGTCCAACCCTGCCTGGTGATCCATCCATGCCTGGCTCGCCAGCTCTGGGAAATCCTGGAGCACCCTTGTCTCCTGGTTGACCCTTTGATCCAGTCTCTCCAGGCCGGCCTTGACCGCCTTGTTTCCCTGGGATGCCTGTGGGCATCGAAAGTGAAGAGGTGATCAGATTTTGAGGCAGTACTTGGGGTGGGAGGCTTTAATAATGGATTTAGTTTCAGTTTCGATGACGATTGAAGACAAACTGAAGATCCCTCAGAAAGAATTGAAACTCTTGTCATCAACTAAAGACTGGACGTCTGAGACTGGTTTGCGTATTTGTAGATGTATACATGCAAGTCTTTAGTATTAAGTTTGAGCTCATTCTTTAGCCTGGCCAACAGACTGAAGAGAAGCAAGATTCCAATGGCTATTGCTGGGAGTGATGCACTTGTCTATGATAGCGAATGCAGTTGCTAGCCACTGACTTCCATGGGCTTCCTCATGTGACAGGCTCAATACCAATTTCATGAAAATGCAAAGCTCAAAAGATATTTTCAGGGCAAAAAATAAAAGTCATCGCCCAAACTGTCCAAGGATGCATACTGCATGCGACTGGTTCTCGGTAATTTTCTGGGTAAGTTTCTGAGGAGCGGCTTCAGGATTTCCCATCTTAAGTCCTCACCTTCCACTCCTCGCTCCCCTGTTTGGCCGTCGCGGCTGAGCCCCCGCGGTCCCTCTGGTCCTGGGGCACCGATGTCACCCAGTCGCCCTGACAAACCTTCCTCGCCAGGATCACCAACGGCACCCCGGACCCCAGGCCAACCTGGCGGGCCTGGGTTCCCAGGGGGTCCGGGCAGTCCCCTTGGTCCGGGCCCAATCTCCTGTTGAACAAAGTGAAAAATAACCACCAAAGGGAAACCATATAAACCACACTCGTGACACATTTCAACTTGGAAAATCATTTAAAATCTTAACCAACACCCACATCTGGTCTTGCTGGGTCTCCCTTTGGTCCCTGAGGTCCTTCTTCTCCTGCATCTCCTGGTATACCCTGCGGAGTAGAACAAGAAATATAAGGAGGGGTGTGAAGTAAACACATAGAACAATGTTTAATACAAAGAACAAGGAATCTCAGAAGTGTGTAAAGCTTACATTGGAATTGGAAGTGATGCCAGCTTACAGGTATCACCCTATATCTCCACTTGCCATTACTGTCTCCCATGTTTAGGAGTCAATCTGTTACATTTTTTTTCTGTTTAATGTCAGTTTTCCTGTCTTCTTTCTAAAGACTGGTACCCTGAAAACAGATCTTGAAAATGAAAAATGACTAGTTCTATAATCTGAAAGTTCAGGGTAAAATACCTTGTATCCTGGTACTCCATCTTGGCCCCTACTTCCGCCATACCCTCGTTCTCCACGGAATCCTGGGGTACCAGGAAGACCTTCATAGCCAATAGGCCCCTAAAAAAATTATGGTTAGAAGTCCGGGGGGTCAAGTGAACGTTCTTTCCTTGGCATACACGAGCAGATGCTTATCACAAGCAGTCGTAACATCTTCTTGTATTGCTAAATAAACGTGTCGACGCTTGCTGTCATGAGAAGGCTTTGTAACACAAATACAAAAGAAGCTATATCATGATATCTTTTCCGAGAACTCGAGGTAATTCACTAACCCAAACAGTGATTAGGTATTCAGTTGTCCAGAAAAACATTCCAGAACAGGAAATATAGTTCAACTTGATTTAAAAAAAAAAAAAAAATAATAAACCTGGAAGACTCACCCGTGGTCCAGCTATGCCAAGAACTCCCTTCTCTCCTTTCATGCCAAGGAACCCTTTTTCACCCTTTAAAAGGCAAAGAAAGTCTTGAAAGTCAAGTCAAAGTCAAGAAACTCTTGTTTACAAACAATGCAGTACATCCAAGTCACACAAAGTCATATTGTTTGATAAGGAAGTCGGACAACATTGGCGTCAAGGTACTGCTGAGGTTATGATGTGCCATGCAGAAATGACTTTTTAATAATGTTTGAAACTTTTCATGCTGCTAATTGGAGTAACAACAGGAAGTGGTGCCATGGGTTCAAAATGGAGTCACAAGGGTTGTTCCTGTGCCCACTTGCACAGCCTTGTTCTGGCTAGAACATAGACATCTTACCTTTCGCCCAGTATCTCCAGGGTCACCTCGATCTCCGGGTATACCAAACTGACCCTGAAGGAATTAAGATAGCACCGATCATCAAATGGACATTCACTTAAAAAGACAAAGAGTGTAACCCATCAATACTGAATATTGTATGAAACTTCCTTTTGTCAACTGAACTTCTTTTCAAAAGCAATCTGGATCCTGGGGTGGGCTGAGATGAAAAAAGGCATTTATCACGCTAAATCTTGCCTCAAATTTTTTTACAAATGTCAAGAACAAGACAAACAACAACGAAAGGCAGCAAATTCTGAGAATCAGGACAAGATTTCCGGTAAGAGATTTCTGGACACGTCTCGATAAGGTCACATTCTCCATATATCTCTCTCATAAAAAGAAAAGGAGGGCAGCATCATCAGTTGCGCTGGCAGGTATGACCGCACCTTTGGTCCTTGGTCACCTTTCTCTCCAGGAGCTCCAGGGGTTCCTTTGATGCCAGGCTTCAATCCCCCGGGTGGAAGGGCCCCTTTGCCCTTGGGACCTGGAGGACCCTGTGGTACAAAATAGGCATCATGGTCATTTCTGAGATTAGGAGACACAACAGCATGATCCCCAAACCTGAGCAAGCATATTCATTCAAAAAAAAAAAGAAAGAAAAACATTTATATTTTTCTTTTGTATGCAATATTGTAAATAACCCTTCATCAGCCTATCAATCTGGCATGATATTTTCTTTTCTTATTTATATTACTGTCTTTTTTCTATTATTTTGTAGCCTTTATTGTGGTGTACATGTAGATTGCGATTTGATCCTCTGAATCTGCAGGAGGGGCTATGGCTTCTCAGTCTGGAGTTAATTCTTTGGCTTTTCAACAGAGTTAGCTAATTTTGATTTCACATTGTTATTTTGGTAAACACTTTTTTCTTACACGTCTTCTTTCTGTAGATGTCATCTCAGGTTTCATCCAAGTAAATCTTTAGGGCCCTTTGCACATGGCCCTTCAATATAGACCCTGACAAATGGGAAGTAGCTTTACTGTCTTCACTTTCAAAACATTATGAAAATGTTGCATTTTCCTAGAAATACAAGACAACTATGTGACACCGAGCTAGCCAAAGGCTGCTAACATTTCTGTTGCCAAAATAAGACAGCCATCGGTATATAAGAGATGCAATTGCTTATTTATGGACTTTAAATAGCGGATATGCTGATGGGAAGTGGGCGGGTTTCATCAGATGGAGGGAGGGAGCATTACTTACAGGTTCTCCGTTAGCTCCTTTGTAGCCTGGTGAGTTTGCTCCAGGGTCACCCCGACCTCCTGCGTAACCTTCCGGACCCTTGGAAGAGGTTTTTGAAACAAGTACAATGAAGACCACTTGTACACACTGTCTACTCTTATTTTGTGGCAATATTGCAAGAGTGTTCAAATGCATGCGACAGAGAGTCTTGACTTGAAAATGAAACATTTGACCACTTGCTGCAGGGTGGTTTGAAAAATGCAGTGCATATAATTGGGACTTTTCAAAGTTTTCAGTTTTCAAAATTCTTCAAAAATTCATCATTTCAATTAATGGACGTTTACACCCACACAAATTACTGACTGGTGGCCACTATAGTCTGACAGACAAAATCTACTGACGCCCGAGTATTTCAGCCAGGCCTGCAGCCTTGTAAAAAGAGCCCAGATTGTGCGGTGTTATGTAACTTTCTTTTATTCACGAACTTGGCACAGTGCGCTGCTGACCTCTTTTCAATAGGGACCAGATTAGAGTGCAGCGGTGCTGTGTGGCTCATCGCTGCGGTGGTGGAGCACTTTTGTCCCCGGTGGTAATCTGCTCGCACTAAATGCCCCAAACCATGGTATACTGTTTCAAAACAAGGCTGGATTATCTCTACTATTGAGAGTGAAAAAATGTCAGTAATGCTCAGCAGCTTGGTCTTTTGTTCCGAGTACGGTCTTTTGTTACAAGGCCCAGTTCCCTTTGTCCGATTTGGGAGACCCCGGCCACGCGTATAAACACACAGTACCCGAAAACGGAGCCCCTGGCGACAAGTGGTTAAAGATGATTGGGGAACTAGAAATTGATCTGTAAAGTAGTCTCAGAGGACTTACCTGAAATCCTTTGGGGCCTCGGACTCCTGGCTGGCCTTGACGCCCTGGGTTTCCACTTGGGCCCTGGGACAGAGTCAATCAAGTAATTGATCAAGTGAACAAGCAATCAATTAATCAGTTAGTTCATTTGTCAATCAGTCCATTGATGCATCCATCAATTAGTTTAGGGCAAGTTTGAGCCATGACAGTCTGTTTCCGTGGTAACCTATGCACAAAATACATCAACCAGTGGTTGACTGCCTCTATCAGTCAGTCCATCAAAGAATCTTTCAATCAATCCAGCTGTCTGTCCATCAGAAACCAGGCAAAAGCAGATCACTGCCTAAATTTAAATCAATACTACCACCAAATCATGCACGATGTCAGCATTTGCATCCCACCCCCCCTCACACACACACACTACTCAGACTTTGCCTGTCTCATGAGGGCGCCACAGACATCAGCCTGAATTGACACCCATGCAAAGGCAGGCTACTTACACGTCGGCCATCATTTCCATCAGAACCAGGTTCACCTCGTGCACCTGTAATGGCTGGGGAATAAGGCGCTGGTTCACCCTTGCTTCCTTTGGGGCCGTTGAAACCCTAATACAAACACAATTCAGCATGAATCAAATTACGCACCAGAAATGGCAACTTCAAACTCCACAGTAGCTAATCCAATGAAACATGAGGAGAATACACCAGTATCAATCTTAGATTGGGACAAAGCCTTTGACCTTGGAAACGCTGACAGGTGCTGGCTGAAACATTTGAGTCAGGTCTGTGGGGGTGGGGCTTTTATTTGCTTATGTCACTGTTGGGGGGACCCACTTGTCAGACACAGTGACATCAATGACGGCAGTGTATCTGGGAATTTCTCATAGACAACAACAGAAATGAAGTTTACTTTGCCATTGCAGTTACACAGAGACATTCATCTACTGAAAGGATTAAACCCTGCAATGTCTGGAGTTAAGTATTGACAGAAAGTCCACCAGCCAAAATATTCCAACTTACTGGTCGACCTACTGGTCCGTAACCTCCCCTTCCTGGAACACCAGACTCTCCCTGTGAAGCAGATACAGGAGAAAAAAGATCATCAAAATTTTAAGTGCAATGGTACTTGCTGCAAAATTACGAAGCATCCAATGCGACTGTCATACATGTACACGTACGTGGAATGAAGATTAACACACTAGAACATTTGACATTGCAATATACGAATGTGACACCTGACTTCAAAGAGGCTGTCACATGACAAGATTGACTTACCACTGAACCATTGCATCCTGGGACACCTGGGTTACCATACGGGCCTTTAGGGCCAGGCAAGCCTGTATACCCATCTAACCCCGGAAATCCCGGAACACCCATCATTCCCTGCAGGAAAGAGGGAAAAAAATCATATCATTACATCATTTGGTAATATTCCCTTAATTATTCATCTCATTTGAGAATAAAACCCCAAAACTATACGTTCTCATCAAACAGCCGACTTTTCTAATACTGTATCTTGCAACTGACCTTAGTTTTTCTAAGATGAAGCATCTGTTTCATATCCAATTACAACTGCTGACCCCCCACCTTCCAAACTCCAGTATCAAGTCCTTTCTTTAGAAACAACTACAGGTACAACCATTCACCAAGTGTACCTTTCACCTATAGCCCCTATCAAGAAACCTAGTGTGAGCTACAACTCACCTCCCAGTCACCCTTGGATGCTGGACCCAAATATCATATTACCTTGGCACAACCTGGCAAATCACCATTATGGCATTAGTGCATCAGATGATCAACTCACCTGGTCACCCTTCTGACCTCTAGGTCCCACAGCTCCAGGATCACCTCTATCACCCTTGGGCCCTTGTACACCCCGGTAGCCTTGGATGCCTAGGGTTCCCCTGTTTCCCTCTGGTCCAACAGGGCCAGGGTCTCCCTGAAATTACACCATCAATTCACATCATTCAATTCACATCGAAAATGGGGGTGGGTGGGTGGGTCAAAATATTTTGAAAGAAATTAGAAATTTAAAACACTGAACATTTTGAATGGCCTTTTAGGCTACTCTACTTCAATGAAATTTTCTCAGGTTACACTCATTACGGGTAAAAACCTTGGAAATGTTAGTTTTTTATTTTTATTTCTTGTCAGAATTACAAATCATTTTGTCTGACTCAAAGGAACTTTACAAACCGGAACACAGGTTTCAACGAGACTCCATCAAATAACACAAGGATACATTCCAATTTGGTTTTAAAACTAATAACCATAATTTTAGTAAACAATTTTATGTGTAGGTATCAGGACATTTTACACACACTTTTGGAGTGACAGATTTTCTTGCACAAGTTAGGAACAAATGTGATTGGAAGTGATAAATACACATGTCACACATCCCACACAAACATTTCACCAGTAGGCCTATCTCTACTGGTTCATAAAACTGACTTGATATTCCCTCTTTCAGCAAGAATAAAATGGCATTTTATCCGAGCAATCTGGACAAACTGCCTCTTGTTATTACCAGAAAGGGACAAATATTTGGCAGTAAACCTGATGTGATAAACATTTATATCCCAAGAGTGTGGTCAGTGAAGACTGCCAATTTGGATTTTATTTCTCCATTACTGTGGTCTGCCCTCCCAAAAACAAAATAAGAAAGCTTTGGGCATTTTTTCTCTTTTTTTCTACCCTTGGGTATATAGGACACATGGTCATATACATGTAGTTGATAGTCAATAAAAATGAGCACTAATTATGGACTTCTTCTTTTGTTCAAAGCAGTCAAGAGTCTGAAAAGTAGAACAAGTCAGTCAGCTGATGAAAACTGTGTTACTAACTTGGGTAAAAGTTAAGATTGGGGGCAAGCACTCAGGGAAATGTGGGTTAAGGTTTTGAGTGATGATCTAAACTATTTTTTGCACAATGGAAACATTTATTCCTACAAATACCAACGGTCATTTTTTATTTCCAGCAGTTGCCTCCAAATCTAGGACAGCTTCACCCTGTGAACTTAATGTGAGATAATCAGCTGGTAACCAGCCATGGATGCCATCCCATCTGGATGCCATAGCCGCATTCCTTGATGAAACTGTAGCCACGACCAAAGAGGATGGAAAGATTAGACTTGTCTTGGTATCTGGCTTGTACGGATTTGAAGGATAATCGCTGAGGTTCGGTCGCAGCCCTTCATGTTTTGATGACACACTTTTAACCATTTGGTAATTGTTGATGGTATGCAACAGCTTTGCCAGACCACGCCTCTTTGAACTAGTGAACCCCAAGCTCATTATTTTGCCTTTCCAATTATTTCCCAAAGAATCAATGGTCCAACCACTACCCAGCCACCACATGACAACTGGGCATGCTCAGAGGTGACGGCCGATGGCCTGGGCAGACTGAGTTAGCTCTTGGTGCTTCTGGCATGCCCTCCTAGAGACACTCAACCCAGTGACTCTGCAGGTATTTCACAGGGGGTAACACAGCCCAGACTACAGGAGGGCATTGGGAAGACACTGGGCCTGGGACACCACTTCATCTGCGAATTAAGTGATTACCGTTTTGTGCTGATTTGGCAGTATGATGCCTCGTTCTTTCAGATAGTCCACAAGCACGGGAATCTACCTGTAGCTGCTGCGAATGACAAGTATTGCAGATGCTACTGAGGGTATCTTACATTCACCATCATTTAGACATTGGTGGAAATGCCAACTCCTTACCACTCCACTAACAATTGTAACAAATTAAGTTCTGAAGAGAAAACTTAGGAAGAGAACTTGATAGAAGAGAAGCAAATACCGGGACATAACGCCACAGTGAAAATGGATTTCCAATATTCATCAACGTACCGGTAATCAATTAACCACTCTACACCCAACACCTGTTACTCTACTATCCATCTCATGAGCACAATACTACATTTCAATTACCTTTTCATTTCTTTTCTTTCAACCTGTCATCCTGCACGGGGGACTAATTGCACCTGTGTGTACATATCATACAGTATATACATGTACATGTATGATAATTCCCTATATAGGATACAGAGTACCAAAGTGAACATTTCGACCTACGTGAAGGTTACTGAGAGTACAAAATGTCGGACAGGTTACTTTTGATAAGGCTAGCGAGGGGCAGTGTCTTACTCCCAAAGCAAGTTCACACAATTGGTCTTTGATATTTTCTTCCTTCCCCACACATAGATGGTTACCATCACAAACTTTTGAACAAAGATGCCCAATGTACATGCCCATGCACATTTTTAGTGTGAAGTGGGAGCGCTACATGTATCTTGTGCAAAAGGATAGACCCTCCAAGATTAGACTGTCTGGCAAGAAGCTTGACAATTTGTGAGTAATTTAACCTTAATTACTATGTACTTAATTCAATTTAGCTATCAACACACAAAGAGGTGATGATGGTTGACCATATTGAGTGTCACTGGGGGGTGGGGTCTGACTGGTATTTTATAGACAGCACCTGTTGAGCCTTGCCCATGATTTATGTGAGGTGGTCAGTCACACTGTGTGACTTCCTCAACTCCACAGGAAGTGAAGTAGCTGTCAATGGCAGGGCACCTGGTGACTGCCATCATGTGCTAAGGACTAGTCCATGTCACACATTATCTGCCCATTAAATTTCTAGTACTACTGCTGCTGCTGTGCTGCTGCTGCTGCAGCTGCAACAGCAGCAGCAGCAGCAGCAGCAGCAGCAGCAGCAGCAGCAGCAGCAGCAGCAGCAGCAGCAGCAGCAGCAGCAGCAGCAGCAGCAGCAGCAGCAGCAGCAGCAGCAGCAGCAGCAGCAGCAGCAGCAGCAGCAGCAGCAGCAGCAGCAGCAGCAACAACAACAACAACAACAACAACAACAACAACAACAACAACAACAACAACAACAACAACAACAACAACAACAACAACAACAACAACAACAATGTGACAGCAGGCCTATGTTCTACATGTTATTATCATTATTACACTACCCACTGTGACTGCCTTTAGTGACAATGTACACAACTGACTGCCTTTAGTGACAATGGTCATAAGCCAGTCTCATGCATCCCGTTTTATATATTGTATATCCTTACTGAAAAAAATAGACACAAAGTTGTCAGTTTATAAAAGAACTTATCTCTTTCAAGGGCAGGAACTTCAACATTTTCTCAGTGCCGGTGACAGTGTTAAGAATTGATTTCACTTTGTTTTTCTGAGTAAGGTACCCGACGCCCTCGTTGATTCCTGCATGACTTCAATATCAGCAAAACCAAGCAAACTGCCCCAACATTATTTACTGACAGCCGTATCTGAATGACCTGAGCAACCCCGTCACGAACATGGATTCCATCATGTACCTCACACCATTCTTCTCTTTCGTCTCTCGCTGGCACATGATTTTTCATGTTTATCTCCCGGCCCCCCAACTAGGGTACAAGTTGCATATCTGTCAGGCTCTGGACATGCTCCCTGCGTTTGGTGGACATGATTGCCTTACTACTTAGGGTGATTACACGGTCAGGGCTTTGATCCCAGGCTAACATTTCACCGATGGAATTTCTATCTTCAAGGGGGAAATGAAACTCCAATCACAACTTTAAATCTTTAAAGCAAAGTGCTGTTCATGAAAAGTTACAGAAAAACAATACAAAAGAAGGGGATTCTACTTTGTCAAATTAGATACAGACAAAGGGATAAAGGGGTCTTCTAAGGGGACGTGGTGTGAGGCCGGCAGCAGAAGATTGATCTATTTAGGTTAAAACTGTAAGTCTATTTAAACATAAATATTTCAGCTTGATCTAACCATGGCCTGCATCTCACGAGTATACAGTAGCTGCAGTCATTTTAATTGACGTTCAAGTAAAAGCAGGCACATTTGCCCTCAAGACACTGACTGTTATCACACAAACCTGAGAGCTGCTTGCTTGTAATGTATATGAAGGCACTGCAGGTGTATATTATTCTATCATTTTCCAGTAGCTTTTCAAAATCTCTGGCAGTGTAACAACAACAAATGAATCAACAAATACTGTTAGGCCAGTCTTGACGCCTTCTTCTCTTATGTAAGAGACATGTAAGGAGTGATTTTATCAAAGTACTGGTATAACGATCCGGATCCAAAAAAGGAAGATAAAGGAAGAGGGGTTTGGCCCATAACTTTATGAAAGTGCCTTGAGCAATTCAATATCTTCAAAATGCACTAAAGTCATGCCCAAAGCCTGTGCCCAGAGTCACAAAAAGGGGAATTCAAACAAGGGTTGATGGAGAGTAACCAGGATCTGCTGCAGAAAGGATCCTTACTGAAACAGCCAGAGGCACAATGAAACCATATGGCCAATCTCTGTGTGTGGCACACCTGATTTGTAGATAACAAATGACTGACATTTAACCTGTTCCCTTCCATCTTGACATATGGGGGGTGAGAGACCCATTACTCTTTATTGGGCAGAACAGAGGGCAGAAGGTGGCATTTTGAACAAGAGGTACTTTGAAAAAAGTACAACTGTTAGGAGAATAAAAACAGGTCTCTCTGCACACGAACCGGTAATTTGAACCACAGAGCAAGGAAATTTGCAAGTTTAACCTTGATCACTTCTGAGCTAACCAACCACTTTCTTTCTGTAATTTCTATAACACCAGTCAATGTGAAGTGAATGCCACATGGGAGCCTTGGATGACCAAAGTTGGAGGTTATGGAGGTGGAAATGCCTCATCATGTCTACTCCATGAAGTACATTAAAAGAGCCATTTCCTTGACTTTTTTAAAGCTGTAAATAGACTGTCCTTCAATGTTCTGATGGAGGTTACATATGCTGAAGGTCACATTTCTGAGCTGGTGTTACCAACTTCTCAGTTCAAGTGTGAGTGTTTTCATCTTCAATTTGTCACGGAATTTCCTTTCAACCTGAACTGACTTATTCCATCATCCATTACAAAAGATCTGAAAAATACGTAGTGAAATACATGGAAAGTGAAATGTAGAATCTCTCTTCTCTCTGGAACTGTGATGAATAAAACTCCACTTGCAACAGCTCTACATTATCACTTATCTAATTTTCAGCAGTTCATTTCTTTCCAAATGTTTATCTGCCTATTACAAATGAGCTGCGCAAATGAAAGTCGACAGCAAACATCTTCAGCAATCCATCGTTTGTCAAACAAAATCAAGGCATGCTTATTCGCGTCGTTGACAAAGTCCTTGCACCTTCGATTACATCGTGCAAGAAACTTTCTTTTTCAATTTATTGCTTATGAGAAATGATGTGCACCCACCCAGAACTGTAGGGTAAGACATCATGTACAAGTGTACATGTGTTCCAGGCCTGGATACACATAAAGGGAAGGAAATCCACACAAAACAAATGGGCACGTCAACACAATGAATACTCTCAAGAACTAAATAGTACACTCCAGCCCTTTAGAGATAGTATGCACACATCAGACACTTCTGACATTGATAGTCAAGTCATTCCAGTTGGAATAACTGATAAATTTTTCATGAAACATTTCACTTGAGGACCAACAGTGTTTTGGACAGTCAAGCC
This sequence comes from Acanthaster planci, assembly GCF_054643075.1. Lineage (NCBI taxonomy): Eukaryota > Metazoa > Echinodermata > Asteroidea > Valvatida > Acanthasteridae > Acanthaster > Acanthaster planci. The sequence goes on along the minus strand of NC_141790.1, from coordinate 13,847,590 downwards.
AAACTAATGACTGATACAGGCCTTTTTTTCTCATGAAATGGTTCTGTCTGCAGGAAGAACAATACATGTACTTACTTCTTTTTTGGGGGGGGAGGGAGGTTGGGTGTTTATTGCCCCTCCCAAGGTACTGTTGGCAAGGGACTGACCTCTACTCAAGCCTTGAAGAGGGTCAACAGAGCAGTAATTTGCCTGACCATGAGTTTGGATCCCACCCGTTTAACCCAGACAAGGCCTGTTTTATTGCTTGCAATGACCCTAAGGCCTGCCAGAGGTAAGATGAATCATATCCATTTACCAAACATACAAGTGTCAACCATTCCTCTCTAAAGTCTCCTCGGAAAAAAGTTCAGTCCCAGGTGAACCAAGGACAAGCTGCGACTGGGTCTGGATGTGTGCGAGTGCCAGCGTGATGGAGGGGAGGGGGGGTGCAGCTGGGCAGCCTGGCGGCCCTCCAATATTGACAACAAACTTGGGATGGGATCAGCAGATTCATTCATTCCCAAAACCCACTCATCACCAAAGGGGCAAGTCCTCCAAATCAGCCACCTGGTTTGTGGTTCCTGCCCGTGCATATGTCTAGACAATCTACACATTCCCTGAAGAAAATTGTTGCAGCTCTTTTTTTTCCCCTTCAAATTTGTCTGACTGTAGTGTCCGAGCCAGGCATAATTGATCTGATCTTCCAGGAGTGATTCCTGTACTATCAGGATAAGTCAGGATACCTAGGGGAAGCTATTACAGCATCGAATGGGCGGGAGCTTGTCAGTTCTCTTCCTGCCAGACGGCTGGTGTTTTTTTAAACCTACTGGCAATGCCAAGGTAGCTAGACAATAATAGGCCTGCAATGACAAAAACACGGTCTGGTCAGAGCCTTTGTTATCTTTCTTGCAGCCTCTTCTCTCTTTTTTTTCCTTAACCTAGCACTGTCTGGGTCCTGATGAACAGATGAATGGAAAAACAAACTTCCCTTTAATTGTGTCCACAGTGCTGGGGACACTTTGGGGTGCAACAGGGTGATACCTCCATTTGACTTTTTTTTTTTTTACAGTGTTGTTGGTTTAATTCCAGGATGTGAGAAATGCTCACAGACACGAGCGTGGCCTCGACCTTCTTCCAAATATCAACAAAGATGTATTTTCATTCCAAGCAAAGATTCCCTTTTGGTTCATTAATTGAAAGTCCGAGGAATAATCAACAATTCATTAAAAATAATAATACTAATATTTTACTTATAATTTGACAATGTCTGTGGAATTTCGGCCTTTTTGGTTTCCGAATTTGAGAAAATGAGACATACCTCTTTAAATTATCCAGCCATGGACTCAATGACTGACATTCCACAACTGTTTTCTACTTCTAAGTTGATACTTGGCAAATTTCCACAATGAGATATCATGCCAAGAATGTAAGACCAATGAACAGTTAGAATGTACTGAGGGCGGTTTTAAACTGGGAAAATGAAGCAGAAGTAAACTGATGCCGGGAACTGGTCCAAGAAGGTATTGTGCTCGGAAACAAAGAGTCTTTGTAGATGTTGATGCAGGTAAATATATATTGAAATTACTCTTAAGTCCATGATGTGGACTACTAGCGTACGTGTACCATGTCAGCCTTCAGTGCATACTCAGAGAAAATCAACTTTTGACTTCTTTACCCAATCCTGAGACACTGTTTGTCCTTAATGGTCAAGACGTCTACCTCAATGAAGCTTTTTTTTTCATCATTGTCTATTCATTTGGATGAGGACAAGTACGAACCTTATACAAGCAAGTCTGCATTATTTCCTGTTCCTGAAACTCTAGACTAATATGGCATTTAGAGTATGAAATGGCTTTATGTCTCCATGGTAATGAGATAGGCAACAGATCAACTACAAAGTGCATAGATGCTACATGTAAATTGATTAATATGCAAGACAGGTGCCATCAAATTAGGCCTCCATCCACTGAGCTGTATTCGGAATCAGCATTCTACTAATAGTAAAGTTTGTGATGTAAGTGTGAAATTTTCAGGATGATGGATTTAAGGTTTAGCACCAACAATACCCGTGTGATCATGACCACATCCCAGGGTTTTTCAAAAGGCTACTCACCCTCTTTCCCTGCCGTCCTTTACAACTGCAATATGCACATGTTCTTCGACAGTCATTCTGCATATAAAAACCATATGAATTAAAAGTAGTCAGTATTGTGCGTGCGTGCATTCAAAAGTTATCAGCAGACAATCTCTTTCTATCAGAACTTGGTATTTAGGTTTTATCAGAACAATTCCTGCCGTATGAGATGAAAGATACCATGTCTATTTCTGTGCAAGAGGAGGAACCACTGATATAAGAAATATTTTGTGGTCTTGCATTCTTTGAAATTTTTTTTTTCAAAGCCATTTTTATAAAAATCAATTCTGCAGGCTACCATTTTTACCATTTTAACATTTTCAAAGAAATTTTTCTATAAAAAAGGTAAAGGTTACTGTCTTAAACAGCATGTTCTTTTCAATGCATGTATGGTTTTCTTGCATCTAAAATTTGCTTAGCAATACTTTTCATCTGTTTGTCTGTCCCATGAAACTGGGCCTGTGCTTATTATCCATTTTAACACAGCACAAGTGAGACTCATTGCTCGCTACCCTTGACTGAAGCAATCCCATGTTAGGGAAATGAATCCAACAGGAATACCGACAGTCTTGCCCTGCCCGGCAGCCAGGGTTGCACAGATAACTCACAGTCTAAGCATTCATCCTGTACATCTGGTTATGACATACAACAATTATCACTGACTAAAAGGATAGGCGTGGAGTCAGTAACCATACCTTTTCAAGACAAGAATACATTCTGTACCAATTTATCAATCTGATTAGGTTGTCTGTGAAATGTGACCCTCAGTGAAGAAAGGGAAAAAAATAGATTACAAAGACATGTCAACCATTTACTTTGTGCCTCTTCAACTAATGTCTCACACATGTTTTGTAACTGTGCAACCGTATGTGCATGTGACTTTGGAAATGATTTCTTTACAAACAACCTTATATCAACCACTTTAAATGGTACAGAATACGGACAATGCAGTCAATATCTGCTCCTGTATACAGCTACAAGCTTACCTAGATATTTACAAATCTCATTTCTAGGCATTACAAATGACAAAGAATGCTTCTTTTGTCTGAGACTGTGCTTTTTTTCCCCCTCCCAAGCAATTTTGTTCCCTCTCAATCAAAAACAAAGTCACTTGCAGAGCACACAACTTTAAACTGTGAAATTCCTGGGGTCACGATCCCTACAAAATGGTGTCAATGCTCAGTGTTACATATCACCCCCTGACAGTGTTTCCTCAAGGCCGATGCTGTAATAAAAAGCAGGAGGAAAAAAAGTTGCAGTTTACAAGTCCAACTGCATGGGGTATGGCGCCACCTAGAAACCTTGTGGATTTATTCATTGAATTTGCCTTGACTTGTTGACCTTGGTATTCCCTGGGAACCTCCAACCAACACCCACTGCTATCAGATGGTTCCAATAAAAAGGCACATGTGCATAAATACATGTTCAAATAAACTTGACAGCTGAACTATTGTTTCAAAACATGTGTAGGATTGGATACAAATGTGTAAGTGCTGCGATCTCACATGTAACAAGGGTTTGTCTTTTTATCACTAAGTAACACAGGTACAAGTTGCTCCATAGTGGATGGTATGAACCAGCACTGGGATCACCGATGGAGATCTGGATCCGTGTAAAACAAACAGGCCCATTATTTAGTCTAGCAAAAACATTATGCAATCTTTACAGAATTTCAGAAAATGAATGATTTGAAAAAGTGGCAATTTATGAAGCAATTTTATTATTCCAATGAACAGCACAGAAATATTGTCACTGTGATCATACCTCACAACAGTTCAAATTCAATGTTTTCTTCAAACTGTTTCCGTCTACCTAATAACTGTTCGCACGCGTTATACTTCTCTTCAGCATTTCTCAAAAAATAAAGAGATTGAGGAATGTTAGGTCACCTGTGGTGTACAACAGAAGTTCAAGTTAAAGTTTATGCACAGTAGTTTGTACATATGCCTGGTTAGAGGTAAATTATTTGCCACCCAATCACCGACTTCCTGAAAAACTAACTCGTGATCACAAACATACATCAACCTAAGGTGAGATGTGCAAATTTGATGCCTGACGGCAAATTCTGGATTAATGAATGGATGATTGCTCCTTGTTCGAAACCAGGCACATTACATAGGGGAGGGCGCTAGACTTTTTAGCATTCAGCAACTCAGCCATGTTGGCTGTAGAACAAGAGAAATAATTCTTTGGCTGAAATGAAAATTTCCTTCACAAAATTGGGCTTCCTGCAGGAAACGTGCCTGCTGTCTCCCGACAGCCTGAACACGGCTTTGCGTGCAGTGCACCGGCCTACACACTGATGATTCCCCAGGAAGTTTGGATGAAGTACTGACAACAATGATGATGATTCAGCTGGATTAAACTGACTGGGGAGGGAGTGGGGTAGTGGAGGGAAAAGGTTGAGAGGAAGGCACCAAGGCCAACTTTCTGTGCTTTTGAAATTCTGAAAGTTTACAGTGTAATTAGAATTAAAATGACAGTAAATTTGAAATCTGTTACAGGAGTTGACAAATTAACACTGGCACTGTTTAATTATATAGGCTTAGCACATTAAACCTGCAATAAACACCAACAATGCTCATTTGCCACAACTCTTCTGTAAATTATTCTGATTAAAAACATGGAGGGGGTGGTGTACATGTGTGTGTGGGGGGTTTCCAACATGTAAACATTCCAATAAACAACTCCCACATTTCAATCAGCTTAGCAAGCTTCCTGAGCTGAACAAACTGTAATGCTTTCTATTAACAGTTTAATGCTACAAAGGATTCTAGCATGAGAGTGCTAGATAGGATGTGAGATAAGATTTGGTCTCTTGAAAATAGCTGGAGTCTGATTAAAGACTTGTCCAAGTACTGTACCTGAGGACAGCTCATCAGAAGACAACTGAGTCATTTCCTTTCAAGGAAGTATCACCCCCCAGAAAAAGAAAAATGGTGAACAGACACCCCCCCACATACAAATATATAGCCTACAATTTCTTCAAAGATATGGAGGCGCTGTTAGACAACAGATATTGTGGGAGACCAGTGACGATGGGGACGCACAAAAATTTCTACAATACAAACCCAAATTTGCTGACAATAAAATCTTCCCCACATTGCAGTCTGGGCCATGCTTGCTCCAGGCTACCAATAAAATTATTAGGTTTTCTCACTCTAACTATAGGTTTGAGAGTAACGATAGAATTCTTTCTTTTTGGTGAGGTTATAAATTGTAGAAATATGAATGTACCAGAACAGAAGAAATCCGTAAGACTCAAGGATGTGGGGTTTCCTAAGGCCTTACACAATACTCAATACATGGCCAAAAGCTAGCATTTACAGTAAATGCAAACCAAACTATTTAACTTAGAAATGTAAAGTTACTTGCCTGCTGTGCTGTACTTGATCCAAGAACAGCCAGAAAAATTACAACTACTCCCCTAGACAGAACAAGAAAAGAAGGAAAAATTGGATCATTTAATTTCTTCTGCTGTCTCAGATTATAGATAGTAATTTTACTTGATGCATGTCTCACAAAAACTGTAACTGTGAAACCAGTTTCATTTTGCGAGAAGATTGTAAGAATGTAGACAATTGGTACAAGAAATGCATTCTTACAAGTTACAGCAATAATAAATGAAATTTATCATTAAATTAAAAGTCTGTTGAACACAGTAGTGTTACCAGCAGGAGTAACTATCATTGTATATATAAACAAACAACACAAAACAAAATAAAACTAAAAAAAAAAAAAAACATTTGCATTGAGATCTATGATCCTTGCAATCTTGCCTCGAGCACGTCAGATCACGTTTTTAGGTGGTCCCTTACACTACAGCCAGCACAACACAAACCACTTTTGTTTTGGCCTTGTCGAGAGTGCATTTTGCAAGAAAATAGCACTGAACCAGAGACGTCACGGACAAGATAAATGTTGAACGTATGTATAGGGTTCTTACCATCTCCACATCATTGGTGAAGGGATCCTAGATGCAGAGTTCTGGCCGCTGAAAATGCGGCAAAGTACAGCAAAAGCTTCCAATTTCATGCCCTCATTTGCCGTTTCTGCACACAAAAATACCCCCGAACGTCTACCCGACGAATTCCTGACTCGATCTACATGTACCCGTCTAAACCTCTCCAAAGTAAGGAAAAAGCTCGCCGTCTGCTCAGTCCTGGTTCCAGGCAAAAATCACTCGCCCCTTGGAGACAAAATTCCGAAATCTGCTCCAGAAATGGACAATTTTTGTGGGAATTATTTGTCCGGGCGAGTGGAAAGGTTCTTGTGGAACCGCGCTGGTAGACCCGTTGCGACGACTGCAGCTAGCAGACGATGCGGCACGGAGTGGAAAGGTGGGCGGAGCGATGGCCAGACCGGTTGGGAGAATTATTTTTTGATCAACCGAAGGCAGACGGCGGTTATCAACTCGTCGAATTTTCTGAAGTCGATGTCTGGACGTTTCGTAACGCCTAAAGCTAATCCAGTTTCGGTTTTAAGTTCGCACCCGTCTTGTGGGAAATACGACATTCTTGAAGAATGAACCAATTCACTTGCGAAAGTACAGGGGCTTTGCTTTCACCCTTTTTTTTTGGTTTTCCCTGTAGACCTCTCCTATGTCGTGATTACTTAAATCGCCTTCCATTTGGTCTTTAACAGCAAGTATTTTTTTCAAGCTGCAACTGATATGATAAGTTTCTCGAATTCCCTTCTACGTGTTCCCCCGACAATCGACTTTAAAATTCTCTTCAAATAAAAACTTCAGTTTACCCCAAACTTCTTTCACTTTAGTTACCATTTCATTCCATGCGACTGTATATAGTTATCAATGAAATCGTGTATGAAAAGAATTCGAAATACGCCTATGGATCCCAATGTGGCTCAGCCAGATTTACTCAGTCAAGAAAAAACTAATAAAGTCTGCGCCTTTATGATATGATATATAGTCATTTCTTTTGTGATTTCTGCTGGTTGTTTTCCGAACAGTGTCCCGTTTCCTAATTACCGATTTTGTGATAACAGTTAACTGCTTTTAATGTTTCCGGTAGAGACTGGGGATTTCCTGGTCTTAGGTCACAGCAGGGGTAAAAATGACGAGTCGAAACCACAGAGAAAAATAAACGGAGTCTAAAAATACAATATGGATCTGGATCAGCCACCTGACAAATATGTACACAAAACTTGATGACTAACGTCATCTGGAGATATTTTTGGACAATTAAGTCGTCATATTAGTCATGACAATAGGTCAGTTAATTAATAAAAAACACACTTGTTTATTCAAAATTATTAATCTTGTTACGGTTGCTTTTTTATAGTTTTTGTTTTTCGTTGCCACTGCTCCGTCAGTCATGCTATGCATGGGACTGAGCCATTGTCGCATCACAATGAAAAGAGTAATTTCGTTGAATGGCCTTACAAAACTGCCTTGCTGTTATACCAATTAAGCACATACGCACGAAGGTTCAGTTTTTTCTTTTTAAAAATTTTTTATGTTGATATGGTTTTATACCAGCAAAATATAAACCGTACACATGCAGACCTCAGCCACAAAAATTTCCCAACCACACAGCCCTTGGGGTCCCGGCTCCCGCAGCGCGCAATAATGAAGTTGACCGTTTGCAAAGTTCACGAGCTGGGAGCCATACATCGTCTCGTGGATAACAGTTCGTGTGAGAGCAAGTAACCTAGACCCAGATCAGATCTTGGCTGTGAAACTAAATGGGGTTCTTTATAAAGAGACGTCTCCTCTTCGTTGGGACTCATCAAACCCGCTCTCTGCTGTGCAATTTCTTCAGCAACGGTTTTAGAAACGGTACAGGGTGGTGAATGTTTGAAAAGAAGCAAATTAATTATCCAGCGCGTATGTTAGAAAACGCACGTGATGCCAGGAGACGTACATGTACATCGACCTTCGATGAGGTCGTTGAATCGACAAACAGAGAATTTTTTCTTCCCCTTTTTTTTGCAAAGACCAACTGATGAAGAAAAGCTCGTGCAGGTTCTTGCCGTCACACAGTTGCAACAACTTCAAGCATTGCACATGTATATTAACTCCTGACTATGTTCCTTCCATCATGGTAAAAATCAACTTACGGCGAGGATACTTCATTTTCTTCCCTTGTAGATCATGGCAAGCACACCCTGCAGACAATCTATGTAGGGTGCCATTGCATGGAAGTACGAAAAGTTGTGCTCGGAAGCTAGTGATCGCAAAAACTATCTTAAGGGCTGCTTAAGTTTTACACGACAATGCTTTGTGTGGTACAAAATGCCTCCATCATTTGTTGTGCTCGGGAAAAGGTTGAAAAGGAATTTTTTAAGCCTCGTGGATGAAACATAGCTCTAGAGTTTCCCCTAAATCTTACCCTTGTCAATATTTTTGGGGTCGTCTTCGACCGGCATGTATAGGCCTACTATACAGATCGGATGTGACCCCTCCTTCATCTGGCTGGGGTGTGGCTAATGGCGAGAATGACAGGATCACATCGCGAAACAACTACATTGGCCTAAATAACACATGTGAAATTCTGATCCACGTATGTGGTATAAATGTGTCATGACTTGCATCCGACATTGAGGATCATGTTTCCAAACGAAAAACAAAAGAAATAGAACATTGCCGATGGCCAAACACATGCACAGGCAGGCTATACAGGGCGCACTTCATGGTGGTTGGATCAGGTTACCAGATCCTATAAAAATCCGAGTTTACATTTGGTGGAATTAAAAGGAGGTCGTTTAAAAGTATGGACTTCAAACTGCCCTAGCAGTTTGTTCATGGATCCTTTTTTGGACACAGTCTGTCCAGCTATGATGTTGACCTCCCTGTAGGCAAAGCGTCGCCAATCCGTCTGCTACTTCAAAATCTAATGATCCCTGCCGGTCAGTGAAAAAGAAAATAAGCACAAATTTCCCTGCAGCAAGCAATTGAATTATTGGATTAATTTGAACAGCGTCGTGTACATGGTGTCCGCGGTTTGATATGGTTTGCATTTTGTCTATAGGCCTACACTTATGCCGTCAGTTCTAACTTGGTGATAAAACACAAAATAACCAGATAAACCGTTGGTTCCTAAGCTTTTTCATTATTTGCAAGGGATGAAAAATGTCGCACTGGATTCACTGTTTCGTGAAAAGTGTCTGTGGTGTTGTAAACCAAGCAATGCCGTGAAAAAAATCATAAAACATTTTGCGTGCAGGTCCCCTCGGAGCATTTTAAAAGCTAACCTGCCAACTAAAATGAGATATTTACGTGTGTGTAGTGGAAAATTTCTACAGAACTGAGCTTTAATGTTCAAACGATAGCAATTAGCCAGGTCAGACGGTAAATTGTCTCATCAGCCAGGTGGAGACGTTTTTGGGTGTGTCGACTAGCCCAGTCCGTACTGGCCCGTCTCACCACCGTCCCGATTCTACCAGACACCCGGTGAAATGCCACATCCGGACGGTGGCAACGTCAACGACTGACCTGGTAATTCTAGTCTGACGGGAGCGACCAGTACCAGCAAGCGATGGCACCCAAACTAAAAATAAATGATATGGAAATCGTGTTAATGCTTGCACTTCTTACAAACTATACATGTATCTATTTCCAAGATCCAATGAATGACATCAATATATTTTTCTCTGTATTAAAAGTGACTTAGTATACATTCCTGGTCACAACCTCCCCCCTCAAAATAAGCATGTTTGGACTCCACCGCATAAAGCAGGTTATCACAGTAGGTTCCATAAGGTTGACATTCCACTGCATTTACTCCCAATTTCTCTGAAGTTATAAAAGTATAATTATCTAATGAACATGTAAAGCGTTTCGTCATGCTCGGTAACAAGTGCGTAGGACAGGAAACTAATTTTCTAAGTAAATTATCGCGAACCTTTCCCCTTTTTTTCACCAAGTGTTGTTTAGCTTGAGCTCTGGTTATTCATATAAAACACATAGGACTGAATGTGAAGACAAGACGTTCGTTGCGTCCCTGGCCATTGGAGGTGATAAAAAGGTTAAATGTTATGCAGAGTCTACCCAGACATCTATGAATGACTCAAGATTTTCGAGGAACTGGGGATCTTGGTCGAGAGGCACAGACTCGTCCCTCCCTCATGGCCTGATTGAATTCCCTCATTTTCCAGCCTTTTTTGGCATGTATCCCAAGAGCCATGGAGCCGGGCTAGACAAAGTTCCAATCCAACACGGAAACCATGAAGGACAGATACAAGTTCCCTCTAGATACAATCTTATCAGTCGTTTTCTTCCTTTGCAACACTACTTTGAAACAGACCGTGTTAGGACGATTGCCATTTAGTATTCACGCACAATATTCTGGTGATATAATGAACCTTATAAAGAACTGAACTGATTTATACAACTTAATCACGGTGTATATATAATAGATCCATAATGCTTCAATGCAAAAAATGCATCCCACCAGTTATTTGATTTAAAGCAGTTGTAAAAAAAAAAGTTATGTATGGCAACCAATCGAAACTGGTATCACGTTTTGAAATAGATCGTGATAAATCATGACAATAGGCAAGGCAGACTCATCTTAAGAACGTCTGCACGTCCATGCCATAAGTTAAGTCGTGACCATGGAAACCACACTCATAGAAACCGAAACATCGATCTTGATAATGATTGATAATACAGGTATACCAATGATGTGCTTCCCAAGAACCCAAGACAGAACCAGGAGTAAGGCCAGACGATTGCGAAAGCGGTGTTGCATGTTTACCATGACAATAGCCACACATTTCATGACACAGACATGTTTATCAGTGCATACATTGACCCGGACCCCCTTGTAAGAAATCCGCAATCCAGACTGTTTGCTGGGTTTCGGGTGTGTCTTATATCCATGGTCGTTCTCACCATCTGGATGGATTTTTATGAAGCCCATTTACGTCTGGATACAAGATGATCACCAGAAGGCCTATTTTGTTTATCATATCGAGGTTGCTAACCTTCGTTTCTTCAGATGTCGCCGGAACTTTTAATCAAAGGAACAATATTCATACCACAGGGGATGATCCGTGTTCGGCTTTAATAAGTATGGGGTAAGGGTTTACCTACCTGACGGCAGTTTAACTTTAAAAGGCGTGTCTATATGTTTATCTATAGGGGGATACCTATTTATTGATGCTCAAAAGGAGAGGTTTACACCCCCACGATGCCCTATGTACGTTTTGAACACAAACATTGAGCAGCCCGTGCAACCCCCCACGCGTTTTGTGAGCCGTGCAGTTTTAGTTGATAATTGATTCAAAGTCATACGATGCAGTCAATTTGTGACGTGTAACTTGTCAATGATAAATAATAGGTTGCCAACTTCTAATGGACTAGGCCTTTACTGTATCAGGCCTACCTTTAAGGCTTCGGGTCGGGTTAATTGAAATGATTGAGTTATGGAAGCAAAGTGGTTGCAAGCCTCGTGCACAGTCGTGTAACATAACCAAGCAATGAAGCATCGAAAAGAATGAACAAATTCGATGTTCATTAGAAGGGTGCAGATGTTTGCAATTATTGCTTATTTTCAATACATTCTGCCATTTACTTTCGAGAGGTACTGTACATGAGCATGTAAAGTATGGGCATCACAACGCTATTTTTAACCTCACTGCATAATCACCTGCATGTACAGGTCACTACCGGTCGTTTTGGATGCTGTGATCGGAGTTACAATTCTCCCAACCGTATCCCAACAAACTTTGATCAAATCGTCTAACGGAGTTTCGTGCATAGCTTCGTTTTCGAATCATTGAATATGGTAATTTTGCCTGAGCACAAACACCCCTTTTTCAGTTCCTCCGCTCAAAGGATTAAGTGCATATATGTTTGGAAAACTGGAAGCAATCAGCAGAATAATTAGAAACAGTTTACATTCATCCGAGTCGTAAAAAAAAATTTGCAGCCTTTCATTTCAAAATACTGTTAAAAAATTGTCAACTGCATAAACTTTTGTGAAAGAAAGTAGTTCCAGTGAGCTCACCAACTACGCGAATTGGTGAGCTCACTGTGATTCGGCCCAAGTGCCGATTCTTCAGGTTTGTGGCTGAAGGTTTGCATGTTCGTTTCCTCGGCAGAATGGCTCGTACAAGCTGAGATTTCTCCCTCGAAATCTGGCCGAATCTCTCCTCCTGCAGCTGAGAGTTGGCCCAACGAGCCCTCTGAAGACGGGAGAGGGTGGAGACTCCTGCGTCCGTGAGAACGAACTTTGGTTTTATTAATTTATTTGTACAAAATAAAATGAAGTATCGGGAAGTTATCGAACGACACGTTCTCGTGTGTTGCCTGCTGGTTCTGTTCGTCTGGACGGAATGGGCAAATGCAGCGGTAAGTACGGATGCTTTTCTCCTCATTTTGCAAAATTTGGCACTTACATCATTTTCAGGAATGTACTAGTTATGAATGTCTAACCTAAAACCCTCACGTTTAAGTTTCAACGTAATATTCTGCCAAATTGATTGAGAGTGAAGCAAAATGGTTGGGTGAGCATTTCAGTGGTGAGTTTTTTGTGTTGTTGAAAGTGGGCTGAATATGGAACTTTGACGACGATCCCTGAATCACAGGGCTCGCACGTTCTAGCCGCCCATGAGTGCTGCACGCACGACTTGTCTTGAGGTGAACTTCGAGTCAACTTGGCCCATTGATGTCCTTGTTTTCGGCTACATAAATCTCTTTGTTCAAGGATAATAGTCAGTATTTTGGTTCGCTGCACTTCAAAGCGATAGTTGATAAAAAGAGCTAAGTGGTTTACAATGGTAAAATACACATCAATTTGTTAGTTAATTTTCCGCCTCGTTTTGTTTCACACTTGGTTTTTTTGATGGCGGGCCTCTGACAGGCTTTTTTTCTGGTAGGAAAATAAACCTTTAAAGTGAAATTTTAGAAGTTCTCCAACTTTCAGAAATTTTTCCCTTTCACCTTATTTTGTTCTGAAAAGAACACTGTCACAATTCAAACGGTGAAACTGTAAACGTTGATTAAATGTAGGCTTATGTTCTGGCTCAATATAACTTTAAATAAGGGTAAAATGATTATTTGTTTTGTAAAACAAGTAACTGCACATACATGAAGGGCCTTCTTTTATGTTTAGGGCCCTCTTCATATCTTAGGGCCCTGTTCCCGGTAAGAATTCAACATTTTCTTGTAACATCATCCACAGAATTACTCACTGCTTTGTTTTGTGTAATAAGAATACTTTCCCAGGCTGAAGAGGTAATTTGGAATGATTTATGCACACCTTGTGAGATGTTTTTAAAAATGATTGAAACAAAAATGTATAGATGTTCTAAGATTAAGGGCTGGCTATGTAATTTGTAACTTAATTTACTGTTTACTGTTCTACTTGAAACACTAGAAAGAAATTGTAGAGATTTTTATCGTTTTCATTGCAATTCTGGTTAATTAATTAAGGGAGAAACACACCATAAAGAAGTAGGCATATTCATGTTACATCCTTCCTCATTCTCGTGTACTTGCATTCCATCCATGTTAACCCACAAATATTTACACTAATATTTACAGTTATTATAGTGGCCAAGGAGTTAAATTTAAAAAGTTGCCCTCAGGAAGAAGAGAAAAAAAACCGTTACCAACCCCCTTGGGAACATGGGGTCATCTGGTTGACATGTGGGAATGTGAGGGGTTGGGGTCGGTGGGTAGGTTAAGCTCAGTCCATACCAAACCCATGACGTTCCTAGTCCATCAGTCAGTGATGGTGATTATATTATTGGACCAGTGCCACTGCTAGTAGCAGCACCCAGCCGAGGTTGCCAAAAATCCTGGCCCATTTCCCCCTGGCCCAAGAATAATAAATGAAACCATATGGGGAAATCAAGTGACCATGACTTTGTTTGTTCACAAGATCCAGAGTCCTGAAAGGAAATTCTAAATATGTTAATTCAAGTCTTTTCTTTTTATTTCAATTTAAAGTCAAAATTTGAAAGCTAAAAGTTCGGAAGTCCAGGCTTAGTGCTAGTGGTCACTGGTCCCCATTTAAGATTTTTTGTAATTTGCCACCCTGCAAGATAAAGCACCAGTGACTGCAAAGACATCAAATGCTTGAAGAAATTTACCTGCACAGTCAACTTGTGGGACAGGAATGAATGGCTTGCTTTGCACTTTCTCACACTTCGGCTGCTTCGCCAGACTCACTGGCCTCCGATGGCATTACAGAGCTCACAGTTCTGGTTTCTGCTTGGTCTGAAATTACCAAAAAGTGGTCTCAGTTACTGTAAAAGGTAGCCTTTGGGGTCTGAGGATGTCATGGTGTCAGGGGATTCCGACGTGCAGGTACGCAGCAGGGAACTGGGGCCCAGAAAAGATCTCAAGGATAACACTCAAGCTTTTTGTTGATAGTGATCATATTGTGCTTGTGGGCTTTTGATAAAAAATGCTGTACCATGCATGATCGGGTCAACTCAGTAGGAAATTGAAATTAAAATCTTAATCCTGAAGAAGTGAAGAATGACTAATTGTCAAAATAAGCGAAGGGCAATCGTGACTGTGATAAAACAGAATGCTAAATGTCAACATATTGTGTACACTAGTTTACATGTATTTGCATCTGCAAACATCCCAGTTTGTCAGTTTTTTGCTGGTAATTTTTTTAAGAAAACAATTTGAAACCAATAATAAGAATTTGAGTTTTAAGTCCTGCCCAAATGTTAGTTCTAAAGCCACCAATGAGTCATAATATTAGAGCATTTTTCAAGAGGGGGTCTGTTTCAAAAGGAACAGGTCCATGAATTGTCTTGTCCTACTACAGGTCCACGGACAATTTACTCAGACGACAACCTTGTCTATACAGGATATCACTGTCTTTTCTAGGATCGTCTAGACCAGGACCAGTATTATCACTGGCCCGTGCTCATATCGCATAAATAGTTTGGAAATCGTCTGGGACAAAAGAAGAAAAAAAAAACTTGTCCAGAGTCACCAGACTAGATTTCCTGGAACTAATGTGCAGTGATAACAGAAGTTTCAGTTGCAGCTTTAATGTCTGGTTTTCCCCACCCTTTACCGCCTCCAGTGTTTTAGAAAAGATATGTTATTCTATGTTGGTCTGTTCACTGTCTGCAATGTTTTTGTGACTACCATTCTCCCTATATTTATGTAAACATTTTACTTATAAGTTTGGAGACGAGAGAAACTTTGATAATTCTTTTTCCAGCAGTGCAAGTTTAACCCTCACAGAATTCTGTTAGATTACCCACATGTCAACTGGTGATGCAGATTTTACTAATTCATTTATTTGTTGTAAATATGTCTTTGAATTGATCACACAGAAATTAAAACAATACACTGAGTAGGCAGTTTATCATTGTGCTTGAATTGGTAGTTGGGGAAATTTTCCCAAGATTGAGAAATATTTTCAAGAGATGCTGGTGATGCATAGGATTAGGGTTGCTGGTTAACCCTCCAAAAAGTTGTTTTTCATTGGTTAGTGTGGATAATACTAGACTGACAGACAGATTTGTGGGTGATAAAGTAGACTGTGAGAAGATTACTGATGGGAACTGAGCTGTGTTATCCCAGTCTGGAGATTAAAAACCAAATCTGTGAAGGTAGATTACGCCAGGTGTGAGAGTGCTTGTGTGGATAAATTTACTCCCCCACATGGTGTTTCAATGATTATGCCACTGGGGCATTGATTTTCACCTTGACACATGTAATCCATAAGAAATTCCTGTTCTTTAAAGCTGCAAACATGGGACTGCTTAATGTGGCTCTGCCATAAACAGAATGACACAGTTCACCCAAAGAATGGATGAGCACAAACAGAGAAGTTTCGGTACTTGAAAGATTGTCTGTCACGACATGGATAATTTATAAGCTTAATAACGTAGATACATAGTACATAGAAAAATACATATGCATTTTCTTTTTTGTGTTTTCTTATCTACAGGCTTGCACAGGATGTGTGAAAGACAAATGTATTTGCAATGGAACGAAAGGAGAGAAGGTTTGTGATTTCATCATTTTTGTCCCATTTTCATAAGTGCAAAAAAAGACACAGTACAGAAACATCCAGTGATGAAAAGTATGTACATGTACACCTCCATGGTCCTTTGCTTAATAAAGGGATTACATGTAGCTCCAAATGGAGACTATCATAGTATCACTGTTCCAACAGTTTGGTTTTTTCTTTCCATTAAACTGATAATGAACCCATATCTGTGTTCAAACATGCCTTCATTTGCTGTGGACCATTGTAATGTCTGTAGCCTTGTAGGTCCCATGTTGTCTTACCTGGTTATGCAACCTTGATACCTGTAGTAAGATAAATTGGAACTCTCCAAAAGGCTAAGAGCAAGTGGATATAATATACCAATTGTCATACTCATAGACTCTTCTGGAAGTTACTGTGTCCAGTGTTGTGGTGTGCAACTGTTCAATGTGTCAGCTTTGACAAGTTGTTAAATGAAGGAAAATAACCATTTCTTTAAATGTTTGTGCCCTTGTTTGGATAAGTGAAAGCCGGTTTGTTTAGGTGGAGTGGGTTTATTGTGTATGTGTGAGGTAAATAGGACATAGGGATGTGTGTAAATAAAATTGTATTCCCAGACATCAGGAACCAGCGACAAGACACAAGGTCAATTTTTTTTTTGCCCAATAACAAATGCTCTTGTTTACTGTAAGAATTTGTTTATTTGGAGGTACACTGTAGTATTAGTAGTTGTTTGGTTGGCCAGAAAAGACCCAATGAATCAGTCAAGTAGCGGAGATGCACCTGTTGATCACTGGTTCCATGACTGAAGTAAAGTTAGGAAGCAGTTATCTTGCACTTGGTTCGGGTCAGTGCATTTTGGTTGGAAAAAAAAATGTGCACATCAGACCGTCTGGAATTGTTCCTGTCCAGTGCAATGCCAGTATCACTGGAAAGTGTAAAGGTAGCCAACCTTTACTTGGTGCTAAATGGCCAAATGATAAGATAAACCTTGAAATAAATGTAAAACAGCCAAATGGTGATGCCAAATGTAACTTAATCCTTTCAGGAGACCTTCAGAAGTTTCATTATAATGCACTTTTAGGAATCATGTGTGGTTGTACAGATGTTGGATAAATCCCTTGCCATCAGCAAAAATGTAGGAATAAAAACAGGTGGGACTATTAAGTTTTCCAGCTTATGACTCAAATTGCTTCAAGCATTTGCTGATGATTAGGGAAACCCCAACTCCTTAAAATTCTAAACTTGTTCTTCTGGGTTTGAAAGCTTCTCTCAGCTTGACATTTTGGCCTTGATCCTTGAGTTCAAGTGGTTGAGGCTTACCATGTTTATCACAAGTTCATGACTGAAATGAATACATCATGAGAAAAGGGTTTTGATTGAGTCGTAAAGGGCAGGTACATTTTCGTTAGTGGTGCTTGTTAATGTTATGTGTGCATTTCTCATTTTGTGCTAAGCACTCACCTTTCCAGGCAGAAGAGATAAGAATGTAGAGTCAATCAACAAATTGAAAAGTTTTGTTGATTTAAAAGACCATGTGTGGAAAGAAGTCATACACTCCAGTTTTTAGTTAGGAGGGGGTGATAGTGGAATGCTTTAAGGGAACGGGATGGCTGCAGTTCCTCTGATATAAATTGAGTAAATAACATAATAAAGTTGGTTGTTTACGGACTTGGCTCATTTCTGGGTGATACATACCTGGTTGGTCAAAGGTCCCCCTCATCAAACAACCATTAATCCAAGATATCAGGTGGACCATGGGGGGGGGTACAGACTAGTTAGGGGAGACCTGTGCATACTGCATATAGGCTTGATAATAGTTGAGCCTCCACTGGGACCACAAGGAAGCAATATGTACGGGAGGGTCCAAAGGGATAGCAAATGATTTGCAGACAAGTAATCAAAATTGATTTTCAAGGCCAGAGCATTTGGTTAGACTACGGTGCATTCTGGCTATCTGGAGCATTCCTCCATGCTCCAAGTCATCTGACTTTCCAGACATCCCCAGTGTAACAAGTCTAGCGTCTGTGTTAACCCAGTGGACTGAAAGTTTATTTTGATTAAGAAGGACTGTTTCAAGCACAGGGGTGGCCATTCAACAAAATTGGATCAGTTTGTTTGTGCTCATTACCACATACTGGAAAACTTGCACTAAACAACTACATGTACATGTACAGTGGAATATTTCACAAGCTCAAGAAGCATGGATCAGTATTCCATTCATTTACGAAGGTTTACTGCAGACATTCCCTCATGATTATTTTTATTGTGCAGCCACTATGAATAAGAGACATATATGTATCTGCCCCGAGTTGAAGTGTGCCCCCAAACGGCAAAAGAAAGATATATGGTAGTAAGCTTTTCAAGCGGGTTCTTTCACGTCTTCTGCATGTATGCAAAGACCATACTTTAAGGACTAAATGTGTTATGCGTACTCAGCTTGCTCCGCGTCAAACGTGGGATCACGTGCCATTGATCCCATTATAAACGCATAAACACGGTGAGTACTAAAAAAAATTTGTGCCTCTTTTGTTCCTGCCTACATCGGATTATGAACATTTAGACATGCTAAACATTCTCCTAGTTTATACTTGAGTCCCACTGGACCATTTTAAAGAGTTTGACATTGTGGACCTGTAGCAGTTTGCTGCTGTAATCAGTGATGACTGACCCTTCAGCTGATGATGGACAAATGTACCCATGATTAATGATAGGAAATAGATTAACAGGTGTTTGTGGCTTTCAGCAGCCTATTGGCAGTGTTGGGATATGTTTGTTGAGTCTACACTACAGCTTGCTGTTGGTCCCTTTGCACTGTTTTGCAGGTGCTTCAAACAATTTTGTTATTTTAAGGTAGACCTCTTTATAGCATGATTTAAAGACGATCCATGAGTTTCTCAGTTTGTGACCTTTCAAAAATCTCCTAATTGTCATTAATTTGGTCTAAATATGATAGATATACCAGCTATTCAAGGACTCAGCACACAGTTAGAATGACACTAAGAACATGATTTGGCCCTTTATTTCTCTTCATTGCTATGGACAAGTTTTCAGCACCCTGGGGGTCATCAGTTTTTTTGAGTAAATATGTGTTTTCAGTGTATATTCTGTTTGATTTTTTTTCCTGCTTATTTCCAGGGTGATAGAGGATACATCGGTCTTCCAGGGCATGTGGGGCAGCCGGGATACCCAGGTCCTGAGGGTCCTATTGGACCCAAAGGAAGCAAAGTAAGTTGATTTTTTTTTGGGGGGGGTGGGGGGAGGCCATGATACCATGACACGTTTTTGATAGGAAGTTGAGAAAGTGGGGGGGGGTTCTTTATAAATCAGTGGCACTTGGTACAACTGGTAGGGGGCCTACATGTATATTGTAGTCAAAGATAAATTTTGGAAAGAATGTGTACGTGCTTAAATGGCCCACTCATTTTTCTTCTGAGAGGACAGGGTCCAGTTACTAGTTACTTGAGTGCTGAACTATGATAAGTCAAATAGTTGTGTCCTGGTGACATGTTAAATGAAGCATCACAAGTACTCTGCCGAAACAACACTGTTTCCTT
The DNA here is from genome assembly GCF_054643075.1 of Acanthaster planci. NCBI lineage: Eukaryota > Metazoa > Echinodermata > Asteroidea > Valvatida > Acanthasteridae > Acanthaster > Acanthaster planci. The sequence continues at coordinate 13,827,983 of NC_141790.1, read as the reverse complement.
CCCAAAATGCACTAAATTTCTCTAGAAGCTCAGAGCTAGTGACCATCAAGTTCATGCCCTAACTGTAACCCAGATCCACCAGCAAAATAAACACTGAATCACCCAAGAAATTCTCCAGCGGTCTATTTCTGGGCCTTTCTAATCAGGATAGCTATAGCTCATGGAATACAACACCCAGAAACAATTTACCGGGCCACTGAGGGTTGACCTGACCCCAGGAGCGGCAGTGGAGTAAGGGTTGGGGGCAAGAGGTCAAGCTAACACAAAACAGATCCTTGTTTGAATGACAAAGTTGCAGTACCACACCTTTGATGAAAGGTTCATGGGTGTGTTTTGTCTTCTTCCCCCCCTTCTTCCCCCCCAGGGAGACACTGGCTCATCTGGTGCTGTTGGACCCAAAGGCTACAGAGTAAGTGACACCAATAATTAATGCCTTCATTCATAAAGTCTCCCAAAAAGCAGAATGAAAAGCTGTTTAGCAAGTTCCCCCCCCCCTGAAGTATTGATTCAGGATACAAATACTCCGAAACTTTTTGACTTTTTGACAATTTTCATTCTTGAATCATGAATAATTTGACAGTATCTTTCAAGATAACAAGGTGATCCTTGAGTTTTTCTAGATAGAGTAACAGTTAATGGCAAGGCACACTTCTGAGTGTAACAGGTTGGTCTCACACTCATCACATTTTCTATTTAACCTTGCGCGTCAGGTGGTCTTTTTTTGTGGCAGTCGGTATATCCATTTTGGAGAATTGTGTCGCAATGGTGTAAATTTTGTTTTTTGGAAAACAAAAATTGTTCTAAATGGTTTTAAATCCCTACCTGGATGTCCTTTGCACCCTCAAACCATTAAATTTGCAAAGAAACCACAGGAAAGAGTAGTAAGCTTGTGCCCAACTGCTGTTGTATCTTTCAGTAACAAGCCACATGCAACAGACTTAGACTATACCCTACTCTACTGCCAAGGCTTAATAATGACGATGTGTGGAAAGCAACGCGAGGAAAGAACTTTCTTTAAGGAAATTCAGATTAAAATGTTCTCATTCTGCCTGTGCACATGATTCTTCCTGTTTTCTCTTTAACCATGTTTGCTGGTGGCAGTGCTTCTTTTCCTGTCCGTTCGAAAAACTTTGTTGTTTACCCCGTTGTCTGTACATTGTAGTAGCTTAATGAAGTTCTGGGGTGGAGGACCATCTCACTGCGTTAAGTTCTAATGTTATTCTCCTTCAACATTCTCTCACAGGGAAGTCAGGGCGTTCCTGGTTTTCCTGGCAGCCCAGGTCTTCCGGGACTCCCGGGACCGGAAGGACCAATCGGAGAACCTGGAACGCCGGGATGTAACGGAACAAAGGTTGGTCCTTAAATGCCCCACAAGAATCCCTTAGTATCGTGTAGATATTTTTTGCCCTAATAGTTTCTGTAAGACCTCAAGGGGTGCCAATTGGTCATTATTCTGTCCTGTAAGATACAGGAATAGACCTTTAGGCCATCTGAAGGAACTGGGAGGATGTGACTTCAAACTACAAGATGTTTTTTGAAAACGGAGATGGGTTTTTTGGTTAGGTTTTGAAAGTTTTGAACCATCCCCACCAAATGATCAAATTGCGTGACACCTTTACATGTGACATTAAAATCAACCTTGCAAGGTTAAATGTGCAAAGCCGTGGAAACAAAATGAAAGACTGACTGACAAGTAAACAAGCCAACAAGGCCGGCTGGCAAGTGCAACAAATACCAGAAAAAAAAAGTCTGAATGTTGGTTTACAAGATTGAGGGCGCAATTCTTGTTTTGTGAATGGTCAGAAGAGAGCAGGCTCTTGTTACAGAAATCAGGTGGTCCTTGAAGCCATGAAGGTCAGTTCACAGGCCCTCCAGACTGAAGTATTTGCACTTTCACTAGCCACTTGGAGCAAACTGGAACCCAAATTGGCTCTTACACTGCCAGAGGGGATATCCACTCGAAAATTAAGTAGAGGACTGTTCATGTAGTGGATGATAAGTACCTATCACTTTACTGCTTGCTTTGCCAAGAATAGCTTACTTGGTTGCTTTCGTGTCATCTTTGAAGAGTTACTTGTTCTTTTTTAAAAAGATTAACTAGGGTGAGCAAATGGGAGAGGAGGGAATTTCTTTGTGTTGAACATACTGTACATAATTTATGCTTGTATGTTAACAGAAAGTTTGGTGGCATTGGAAACAAGGGAAAGTTACAAAGAGATCCAGTTTCACATTATTGGTTTAGAAATGCCAGAATTATTGTAGTTTTCATCACCTTCCTATGTGATTCTTGAAATAAAGTAAAATCTGAAACTAATGTTAAACTGTCCTTGACTTATTAGGATATTTTGATTTAATTTACACTTGCATATCTTGGTTAAAGCATGTTAAAGCATTTGACGATCTCGATGGCTGTAATTTAATAAGTTTTTGTAGGGTCTTACTATTTTATTCCCCCATCCTCTGGATGTTCACCTCACTACAAACTAACCTGAAAGTGTTGTCTTTGCTGTTAATCTTCAGGGAGATCCAGGAAGACCAGGTCAGCCAGGCACCGGACCTGCTGGACCCCAGGGACCATCAGGTCTCATGGGACCAAAGGTAAGCAGGGCCTTTTTGATTTGGCAGACAACTGTAGCAGGCCAAGTATAAAGGGATCAGTGTGTCTGTGCATTGGTCCATTTTTTGTCAAAATGGAAGCCGTGTGTACATGTAGGTGTGTTGGCAGTATGCACAACCAGTTTTTAACAGAATTTGCACAAAATTGTTGACCAATCAAAGCAATCCAATTGTGCATTCAGGAGGGTACCTAGTAATAATGAAGGAACACTTCTGTAATCCCCCTGTAATAACGATAATCATGAATTCTGCTTGGTCATTAGCTTGGTATAAAAGTAGACCTTAATTGTCCTGCCCTGATTAGTTGCAATTACAGTTGCCCAGATTACATGCCAAATATAGTCATCACAGTAAAAAGTTGCTTTAACTGAGGTGGAGAGCAAAGTACATGTAAGTGGAAGGCGCAGCTGTGTACTGGACTTGATCAATGGATCTCACAAGGTGTTGAAGCAAGTTACATATAGATTGGGACGGATACAAACTCAGACACAGACTTATCTAAGGCAACAAGAGAGATTGATGACGGACTAAGATATGACTTCACCTTTTAAAATGGAAGTTTTTGTGGTTTCGCAAAATTTGTCGGGGTTCATAGACTGAAAAAAGAAAACTTGTGAAAAGTTTTGGTGTGTCCTGGCTTTTTTTTCATTTTGCAATGGCAAACTGGCTTCTTCTGGCCTCTTTGACTCATGATGAGGGGGTCAGTTGTCTAATGTACCATAGCTACAGGAATTGAAATAGTTCTCAACATTGTCCTTGTCTTTTAAGCCGTGAAATGTCAGGAAGCAAGAAGAGTGTACATGTACATGGGGAAAGACAAGCCTTCATATCAAATTAGCCATTATCAGGGAGAGGATAAGATCAATTGTAGTCAATCTTGCAAAAAAGTGCACACATCATGGACACGACCCCATGACCTATCTGGGCTTGTCTACCACTCTGGCAATGGTCCCAATGCCAGCCCATCGTGTGGTGCTGAATGTCTGGGCCAAGTGTGCGACTTCCTCCAGATGTAACTGGCTGTAAATTCTCTGCTTCCTGCCTGGGGAGATTAGACCCCAAGTGAGTAATGCCTCCCCGACCCTGACTGACCAAGGGAGTAGGGCTGAGGCAATTCAAATAATTCACTATTTGAATATTCGATCTTCAATTTGGTCGAATATTCAGTCGAACCGACTGGGAGATTGTTGATGAACAAACTGTATCTAGGAGTATCTCCAGCAACGATTTAGCGAGATTTAAGAGATGAACAAGACTTCTTTCCCTGTTGAAAACTTCTATTCCTTTTTATTTGTTTATTGAATAGTTTACTTTTTTAATCGTAAGATTTCTGTCACTTTTCATTTGAATCTGTTTGAAACAAGCCTCCATAGTGTAATTTTTCTCATTTGAAACAAAAGAAAATTTTCCCTTTTCATTAATTTTGCATTCAAATATTCAAATTTGAAAAATGATTTTTGAATATTCGACAATTGATCGACTATTTGATTATTTGGATATTTGGCACAACCCTACCAGGGAGTCGTGTCAGGATATAAGGGGGGGGGGAGGAGGCACCCACATGTTCCTAGATCCCTCTAGGGATCCAGACTAGACATAAATAGTAGGAGTTGACAGTTTAGGGGGCTCAGGTTGTGTCATGCAATTGGATATGTCACTTGGAACTTTGTTCACTCTTCTGATGTCCAACAAATGTCTTGTCAGGAGCAAAAACAATCTATTCCATGAGTTGTCAAAGTATTGAGCCTTTCTGCATCTATCTGCAGTGAGAGTAGTCTGACACAATTTATGTGTAGTGTTGGAAAGCTAATGAAAAATTGATCCTGACTGAAAGAAGTTTTTTCAACTGTACCATTCATAGTTCATTTGATTGAGAAGACTCGACAAGAAGGAAAAAACCTGGGTTTCTGCTAGAGGGCCCAGTTTTTGTTCTCTCAGAAATATGGATTTTTTTGCCAGCCTGTCCATTTGGGCGTTACGAATCATTCCCAGATTCTCATTTCAACTTCATATCCGGGGTCGTCTCTTACAAAATAATAATCACTCACACTGTGAGCCTCCCTTCTCTGCATGATGTGACCTGATCTCAGGCAGCTGGTCTGACTCGTTAGAGACACCTGTTGAGCAACCCTGCCATGATATGACCTTCATATATTACCAGTCATATATCTGTGACTGGGGGATCACTGGGACAGATCTATGCAGTCATTGCATTAAAAAGTCAAGGATTGTGCTGCACTGACCTTTGTATTTTTTCTCTGTCTGTTGAGACAACTTGTAAGCCCATTGAAAAAGAAAAAGAAAAAAAAATCAAACACATTCTCCAAAATTGCATTTACCAATGCAAAAGTGGTAATTGAAAGCTGTTATTTAAATCACTATGGAGATTTCTAGTTATCCTGTTCCACTTTGTTGAATTCCATCTATTTTCCCTTCAAATTCGGGTTTCATTTGTTCGACTGAACTAATTTTTAAAATTATATTGATTTACCTTCTTTTTTATCCTTTTAAGGGTGAACCAGGGGAACCTGCTGTAAATTTACCCGGCAACAAGGGTGATCGTGGATCCCCTGGACAACCAGGGCGACAGGTCAGTAAAGAAATATTTTTCAGCTCACTTATGATATTTGCCATAGGCTGGTAGGAATGTCACAATTGCTTGTGTTATTCTCTAGTTTTTGTCAGTCAGTGGAGCCTACATGATTAATTACTGAATGGATGGTACATGGTGTCACTTAAGGGCTTACTTCTGGGGAAGAGTGAGATTTGTCTAGATTTTCTCTGTTTTCAGGATTTTTTCATCAAGACTTTCCTGATTTCAGCATTTTTCAAACAACCCGTTTGCAGAAGTTGAAATATTCCAAGTAACCACCGAGGTCATTTTACATATTATAAAAGTTGATACACCTGTAGATCACGAGAAATGTGTATTCTATGGGATGCCTAGACCCTACATTGCCGTGTGGCCCGCAAAACTTCTCGTGGTAATTTCATAAGTGATTAATTTTTTTCCGATGTCACCCCTGTTCTGGGTTGGGAGTTCATTATACTTTTGAGTTAGACAATGTAGGCCATTGGCTTAATGTAGCACTGCAACAGTTTCCGAAACAGCGCTTGGATGTCAGTAAGCTAAGTAAACTCTGCTAATCTTAATTTCGTGTGTGAGGCAATACCATGAAGTTAATGTTTTGTCACCATTTTCACGAAGAGGCAAATTTTTCACTGAAGAGTGAAACCTAGGTTTCAAACGCTTTATTTTCCCTGTATTTAGCATACCTTTGACTTAACCAATGCTACTGGATGAAAGAAGGGATCTTAAATGACACAAAACTGCCAAATAATAATTATAGAATTCAATAAGAAACAAATTCGCCTCTACATGAAAACTCTAAAATTCACGCAACTTTTGTCTGTTTGTGAAAACACATGCTATTTTGCTATAGCATGTGCCAGGTGCAACATTGTTACATTGGTGTACATTGCTGGCGTCAAATTTGCCTCTTCCTGAAAACGGTGAAGTGAGTTTGCCCATGAATTTGCCCTTTATTGCCAACGCTTTATCTATGGAAGACAAACTCGCCTCTTCGTGAAAACGCAAACTGCGGTGTAGTTGAAATTTGCCCTTGGCAGATCTTTGTGATTTGGCTTATGTCAGTAGATTTGGTAAAAAATGATTACAGCAAGTAATTGCAGAATTGCAGAACTAGATTTGATTTTGCCAAAAAACAGAAATTTGAAAAAAAAAAAAGATTTTTGGCCAAAGTGTCTCTTTGTGAAAATGGTGACAGTTTGAGCAGTTTCATTCATTGAAAATCTGCTGGAACAGTTGAACAAAAGATTGAGAAATGAAGTGGCAGTGGTGTTAACATTTTACATATGGCACACACCTGTAAATGTTTTGCACCTTCTGACCTAACATGTCAAGAATGACAAATTGCTTTTGATTTCTGCAATTATCTTGGATTTATTAAAGAATAATCAGTGCAAACACTGTATATACCCAGCCAGAAATGAGACCGAGGGGTACCCCCAACATGTCCAATCCCTATACACATTCCAGACTATTGTTACTTAACACATCCCCCCAAGATGTCTGAAAGGAATTCCCCAGATTCCTGCCAGACAATGACCAACACAAAGCAGGGGGGTTCTCTCCGTCTCATACCTTGCTGCATATGACACTGTATGCCTGTAACAGGTGCACAAGGGTAAGACTCTACTGTTCTGAAGGGGGGAGGTAGGGGGTATTGGAACATTGCTTATTAACTTGATGCTCTTGAAGTGATTTCATGTGCCTTTCGCAGTAGAAGTCATCTGAGGTCAACTTTTGCCCTGCCTACAAGACCTAGGCCTGTTGGGAATATCAGGGCATTAGCCCCTCTGTTTAGTTTCGCTGGTTATAAAACCAACCCTTAGCAAAGGTTCTGTTTGTCCTTAGAATGGTTAAACATCATAAATCATTGTGACATTTAGGGTTGTTGGGAGGGATAAAGTTGGCACCTTGGGAGGGTCACAGGGGAGAAAAAAAGCCCAGTGTGATTATATGCCCACACCTCAAGTTCACACCATCAATGATTTATGGAACAACCAAGGAGATTGGAGGAGGTATTGATTGGATGTGCCCATAAGTCTTTGAAAATATATCTGTTTGCTCAGGAAGAGGTTTGTAATGGCTCAGTTTACTTGGAATATATCAAAATAATACAGACACGATGCTGATAAAACATGACTGATGTTTCATATGCCACATGTCTTGGTTCTACTGTTAGTGCTATAACCTGGCCCAGTGCACAACAACATGTTTCCAACGTAATGGTGTCCCAGAAATGACACGTGATAGGCTCGACTGTGAATTTCCCAGAGCAAGGGCAAAGGATTTATGTAAACATCAGTTAAAGGTTTATCTAAGGCAGCACAGCCTTGTGCCTGAGTTGGATAACCCTTTGTCATTTCCCAAGATTATGTCTGACCTCCAAACCCTTGCTCCTTGGGGGAGACACCAGGAGAGCATACATCCCCTGGGAATGAAACATTCACACCATACATAGTTAAGCTCCGGCTAGCAGAGATAGTTTTCTTGACTGGAAAAGTCTAAGTAACCACTCTTGAAGGAGATCTGAATCAGTGACTTGAGAGACAGCTTGAGGTTTAAAAATTGTGCAGTCATGTTCTCACTCAACCTAATTTCTTGTGGGAGGCCTAAACTATCTGAAATAGGCTTTCTCGTTTTTAATAGACCTCATTACTGATAATGCTAAACAAAGTGTGACATCATCAGTACATTGGTCTATTGAGGGAGGACCCATCTTACTTTCAGCAAAGAGAGGAATGTGTCAACACATGACCAACTTTTTACCCGAGTTTGTGATTTGTCTTACCCTTCACAGGGTCCCCCTGGTCTTTCAGGCCGTGATGGATCCAAAGGAGATCGCGGACCCCAGGGAATGAGTGTAAGTTAAACAGTGACTCCCTCTGATCAAGTCAAATTGATTGTCAAGATGAACAAAGAAAACAAAGAAATTGACTAGAATGGGATTGGAACCTGTGACCTTTTGAACACTGCACCATATCTTCCAGTCATGCTTTTTAGGTTAGTTCCTCTGTTTGGTTTTTTGACAAACTGATAATTGGAGTCTGTTCATGAGGTCACAAGCTGACATTGTGGTACATGTATTGACTTTTTATTTCAAAACCTTAAAATCTTATTACCCGTAGTTTAAAACACTCTTGTCTCATCAGATAAGTCTTGTAATCTCAATCCTATGATTGACGTAAATAGCTAGATGTTTATATCCTTGCCATGTTGGTTTCGTTTCAGGGGGAGCAAGGGCTCCTGGGACCTAAAGGAGAAAAGGGTCCACCAGGTGTCGGTTTCTATGGACAGAAGGGAGAACCTGTAAGTACATATACGAAGATCCGTCAGTGGCAAATATCCTGAATATATCTTCTTTGGTGCTCAATTTGGTCTTCGATTTGATTCCTTCACATTACATGTAGATATGTCGGTAGAAATTATTACACTTTGAAAACTTCACAGCCGTTCATTTTTTAGTGTAAATTTCAGTTTAGATTGGTAACGTAATTGTTGATGTTCATGTCTAGGGATCTTGGTGAAGGGTAGAAATGGTTAGGCTCACATTACTGCGACGCCAAAATCTTCAGATGTCGGTGATCCTTCTTCTTACCTTTTCAGGGAAACCCAGGTGTTCCAGGTCCTCCAGGTGAACCCTGTGGTAATGGCACTCGCCCAGTAGGAGGCAGTAACGTCTCGGAGATCATACCAGGAGACAAGGGTGACCGAGGCAACCCCGTGAGTTTCTTTCCCATATTGGTCGTGACTGGTTGCGGTCCCTGTGATCCACATGAGCTTGACACTGAGCAGCAGCAAATCGTATAGCTGTGCCAATCTTGCCCATCTGTCACATCTCAGATGAGATCAAAATGAGACAGTAACAGTACCCATGAGAAAACTCCAGTGAAAAAGTGCCTCATTTAATCGTATCTCCACAACCCGTCCACGGTCATGGACCAATTGTGCACGCGAATCAGGAATGTTTTTAGGGATTTTGAAAAGAGTGTTCCCTTGTTTGATCGGAATGTTTGGAGACCTACTGCAGTGGACATGGTGTCTTTAGATATCCCCAATGACATTATTCTTTCTTTCTTTTCTTTACAAGGGTCCCCGTGGAGAAAGAGGAGAAAAAGGCGAGAAAGGTTACCCAGGATTTCAGGTAAATGGGGATTTGTTGGCACAGGACCCACAGTTCTGTTACCTTGAGTTTCAGCACAGTGATCCAAATTGGTTATAAACCAGTCGCAAGTGGTGTCAAGACATTTTGTTTCTCTCTTTTGCTTTTGCATGAGGAGATTTTGAGCATGAGAAGTTATTCTTCCACAGCTCCTCATAACTGACCCCCTCCCCCATCACGTTCTTGAACTCAAATGGGATGTAGTCATGTTTGGAGGATTTCACAAATAATTACTAAGGGGACCGTAGCCACCAACAGAAGCTGTTGGATTGTCCAACTTATGATAATCACAAATGAAACCCCTTTGGAACACTCAGTGAGGTTTTTTGTCACTTTTTTGTGCATTTTTGCCTAGATCTCTTGATTTTTTCTTTGTAGGGCCTGAGAGGTGACGATGGGATGAAGGGACCCAAGGGAGAGCCAGGACCCACTGGAAGGATTGTAAGTCGCTCCCTCTTCAACTCTTTTCATTGTCTTTTGCTTGATGCATGCATCACGTTAGACCAACATTTCTCAGATACACAGAGATGAATCACAAAAAACGAATTTGCCAGACAACTGAGAGCATTTCAAGTGACCTTTGAACTAATTTCGCAGTTTTTCATGGATTTATCTTGAAAGTAGACTTGACAGTTACTGATTTTACTCCCCTTCTGTAGGGCAAGCGGGGCAAAGATGGACCCCCTGGCCCCCCGGGGTACGAAGGTGAAAGAGGACCCCCTGGTGTACCTGGTGCCGCCGGCTTCAATGGCCCACAGGTAATCTCCCTACATGGCAAATACAGGATTTGCCATGCGGTAATCAAAAATCCTTCAAACAAAGTTGTCATTGGAAGTCATGCAGAAGACATGGAAAATGGGTGGAAAACAGGATGTCTTGGAATTCTACTGGAAGAAATACGTCATGGAAACTGTAAGAAATAAAGATCATACTAGGGTTATTTCTTGATGGGATAACAGAATGATAAATTTCCAGGCTATATCCTTGTCGGTCTATATTAGTAGCTGTGGCAATCTTCATAATACCAAACAGCCTTTCTCTGTGAAATGGCATTAAATGTCATGGAAATTGTCATTTTAGCCTTGGAAAAGTCTGGAAAAGTGTTGGTTTCCAGATTTCTGTGGGAACCCTGAAATACAGTGCATGTGGAAAGTGCCCTCTGGTGGCAGCAGTCAGAAAGTGGCAGTCCGAGCTGTCATGAGCTTCATTCTTAACCAAACAAAGCAGCAGCTTCCTTTTCATTCCTACTCCAGGGTCCTAAAGGCGATAAAGGTGAAAGAGGACGTCCAGGACTTCAAGGACCACCAGTAAGTGATTCCTACCCCCCCCCCACCAAAAAAAAAATCCCTCGATTTGTTTTGTGGTAGATGAATGGTGAGTGTACACTGTAGATAGGTTCATATGTTTTAAGTTACATCTATAAATTTAACCAAAGAGAATGGATCCAAATTTGAAGTCTTCATTGTGTGTTCGAGGGAGCAGACAGTGGGGATTGCCTTTCTGTCAACTTTACACTGAAGGAACCCACGGTAAATGATCATCGTATCCATTAAAAAGAAGTCAATAATTTTGGCGTTTGGATGAGTTCAGCTTCCCCAAAGCATAGCGCTCACATCTACGCAGTAGCTCTATACTTTGCCATTAAAAGATGCATGGGTTTCTAACCACAATTAATGTTTTTTCCTTCAGGGAGAATCAGTTGACACCCCAGGGATAGGAAACCCAGGGCCGAGGGGCCCACAGGGGCGAGACGGACCTCAAGGCCCTCCAGGACCCCCAGGAGAAAAAGGAGCCCGAGGTAGGCGTCATTTGAAAGCTTGGGTTGATAGATGCAACGCTTCAAGCTTTGGCCACTGGTACTGATTGCGTTGATGACCCTGACCTAGCAACCATAATTGGGATGTCAGTATGAGGCTGCAAGTGCTCCCTCACTTTCATCCACTGGGCTGATTCAACACAAAGAACAAGTAGGGTTTCAATTCCATGAGTCCAGGGCTGACTATTGTGCCTACAAAGTTGCCATGCAAAACAGTGTTGTTAGTGTATTTCAGAAAATAGCTGAGTATCCAGTCAGATTGTTGTCTTGCAAATGTTTTCAATGATGGTAGAAGATTCTGTCCTGTAACATCTCTCCTTCCCCCACTGTGGTGACGTTTTGAAGCTGTTGTAAACTGTGCCAGGAATGTCTCGCTGTCTGATCATCACCTGGCATCCGCTCTTACAGTTCATTTTTTCGTTCCATTGACCAGGTTTACAAGGCATCGAAGGCAGACCTGGTAATCCGGGGCCCCCAGGTTCCCCTGGCCAGCAAGGTCCTCCAGGAATCGGCGAAAAAGGCGAGCAAGGACCTCCAGGTATGCCTCGCAATTTCTCCATCAACGTGCCCTTCTCATAGTTTCTCTTTGAGAAGTGACATCAAATGAACCCATTTCTCCTGACTGGTCTTCCAAAATGGCATCTTATGAAAACCTCTCTTATTTTTCTGACTATTATCAGTTCCTTCTCCACCAGATGGTGTTTTGGGGATAAAACAGTAGAATTTTTCATTTGACGTGATACACATAATCATGGTTGATCAACCTGGCAGCACCTGATTTTTTGCACTTATATGGGTTTAAAACCCTCAGGGAGTTGACATGGTTTATAGGAATGTTTCTGGGCCCTGTAAGCAGAGCAGAGTAAAACCCATTGAGAATCCGTACCCACTATATAACGTTCTCTATAAACACAATATCGTTAATGTTTTTATTTCCCAACAGGAGTACCAGGTCCAGCTGGACCTTTCGGACCTCAGGGTGTAGCCGGACGAGAAGGACCCAAGGGAGAACCAGGCATGACAGGCTTGTCTATGCAGGGTCCTCCGGGCATGGATGGCATCCCAGGACGACTGGGTAATCCTGGACCCCCAGGACCCCCTGGTTCTACAGGACCCCAAGGTCTGTACATGCTACCTACTTTATCAATCTGTAATTGGGGGCTGTCGTACAGTGATTGCATGTGGTCGTGTTGTATTGATTGTGTACACAACGTAATGAGAGACTGCATGAACTGTTAGTTTTCCATTTCTAATATGAACATATCGTTGACTTCCATGTGAGGAGCACTTTCTTGATTTTTTTCAACTGAAAAAAAGAAATTGTTTTTTCTTGAAATACTTGTTTGAATCATTTAAAGTGTTTTAGTGACCGTGTGGAACAGTCTGTCAACATTGAAATGTATTTTTGAAAGACTTTAACGCAAGATGTGATGAATTGTCCTAGCATCAGCATGCAAGTTGATGCATTCATGTTACTGCCAGTCCTCATTAAATTTTTTTTCTCTGCCCATTTTCTTGTGCTTCCTGCAGGCTTCCCCGGCATTCCAGGCAATATTGAAGGTAGCATCGGCCCACAGGGTTCCCCTGGACCACCAGGCCCAGAGGGTGAACCTGGGGCTACTGGCAACCCTGGACCCAGGGGCTTCCCTGGACGAATGGGTGAGTAGCCCGGAAACTTGGCTGAGTGGGTGTTATGATGTTTGCTAGAAATTACACTGGTGAAAATGAGTCTCGTCTGTCATCGGTTGCTGTATCTAGTCATAGCAATTTCCACTACATCGTTCCAATTTAAAGGATCCAGGAAATTAATTTTTCTTAGAATCACTTTTTGTGTATCTCTGTGCTTTTCTTCCATGTATGAAGACTGTTTGACATCTTTTTTTACGTGAACTGACGGGCGCACTTTTTCAAACATTAAAAATTGACCAAGTATTTCTGGACAAGTGTATTCTTTGCCAATTTGTGCAAAATAAGAGGCTGGTATAAGTGGTAGGAACTTTCAACACTTTAACACAGTGAAGGCAACAGTAATGCTTCCAGCTTTTTTTGTTTTTTAGACTCGTCTTAGGGAGGACAACCGGCAAAGATTGTTGTGTGTTTCTAAAGTTACACAGCAGATTAGCTTTGGAGCCATTTGTCAAAAAATGAATGTGCGTTTGATGAGTTTTGTTGACAATCTTGATTTCCACTGTGAGATTATAAATTACCAGATGCACCTTGCTTCCAACACAAGGAAATTCCCCATGCAGTTTCCATGCTTGTTGTAACTGGTTTATTCAATTGATGACTGACAGGTGACACTGGGGAGCCTTGTGGGCCATGTCCGTCGGGCCCCCAAGGTATGAAGGGAGATCCTGGACCAGCGGGTGCCCCAGGACGACCTGGACCTCAAGGCTTTGATGGACCTCAAGGATCTCCTGGACAGCAAGGACTGAGAGGAGATCCTGGTGTGGATGGAGACCCAGGAATAAATGTAAGCTTCTCCTGCTGATTCTTGGGTTACGGTTAGAGCGTCCTCTGTTCAATGACAAAACATAAATGGCAAACAGCACACCGCTTTATAGTTTGCCGTGGTGTTGGGATCAAGAATTAAATATTGAATATTGTTCTTCCCTCCCCCACCCCCTCCCTCAGGGACCCATTGGTCCTTCTGGACCCCGTGGACAGAAGGGTGACCGCGGAGAGCCAGGACCCATTATCCAAGGCCAGAGGGGAGAGAAAGGTGACAAGGGAGATCGGGGGTTCCGAGGCAGCGATGGATCCAAGGGGGCTAAGGGCCTGCCGGGACCACGCTGCACTGCACCCAGCAACATCTCGTCAATGCTCAAGGTAATCACTACCAGCTCCTGCATATAGGCTTTGTGAGGCCCTGATGGAGAGCAATTTTAACCTGGTATTGACAACCTCATTTGGCTAGTTACATTTCTGTGCTCACTGTTCTTCGTAATTTGTTTTCAGCCAGTTAAGGTAGTTGTCTACTCGGAAGTTAACAAGATTTTTTTGTTTTGTTTTGAGAGGCTGCTCTAGTCCAGTCAAGCTTGGTGTTTCTTGTACTTCGGTCTTGAGTTAATTTCCTTCCCAAACTTTCAATGTGTAGGGTGAGAAGGGTGAGCCAGGATTTCAGGGTGACCCAGGAGCTGCTGGGCTACCAGGCAAACAGGGAATACCTGGCCAGAGAGGTGCCTCTGTGCTAGGGAACCCAGGCCCACCTGGTCCTCAGGGTGATCGCGGAGATTTTGGACCTAGAGGCCCACCTGGAATGAAGGGTGAGTCTTCAGCTACGGTTATTTTTTCATTCGTAAATGTTCAATCACAGATCGCATTTCAGTTGTTCCACAGGATTTTTGTTTCAGTGTATCAGTGAGACATTTGGTAATGTCATCGAGAAGAAATTCAAACGTTGATTAAAGCAAGAAGTAGCATTGATGATATACCCAAGAGAGAGACAAAATGCCTTTTTGAGATGAGTTCTAAAGGTGTCCATTTTCATTTCTTCATCTTCTTGTTTCTGTCCTGCGTTTGCTAGGTGAGAAAGGTGAACCTATCTTCATATCGGAGCCAGGCCAAGTTGGACCTCAAGGCCCACGGGGACCTCCAGGGCCACCTGGTGATTTCGGTGAACGTGGACCTCCAGGTGTGTGACTATCCTGATATTTCATAGGATGACATTGAACTTTAAAGATATCATTGTCTCAGTTATTTTTCCAATTTTGTGCAAGGCCAGCAATGAGTATGTGCCAAATGACTGGATTTTTTTGATGGATCCTACCTGTTCCGCAGCAGTACTCCACTCAAGGTTCCCTGGTCATGAAAGATCCTGGGAAAAACTTGTCTGGGAAAGTCACGGATAAGTCATGGAAAATTGGGAAAAAAGAGTGTCCTGGAAGCCGGTTGTCAGAGAGTCATGGAAAAGCCATTGAAATATTTAGGATCAAGCAATCGTTAGTATTGATGGACCACTTATGATGTGATAAGGGAATAATGACAAATTTACAGGCTCTCCTTGTCAGTCTTACAGCAGTGGTTATGGGAAATTTGTGATACAAAACAAGTTTTCTCTTGTCATGGGAACTCATGGAAAATGTCTAACTTGGGTCCTGCAAAGTCCTGGAAAAGTCACCGACTTTGATTTCAGATTTCTGTGAGAAATTTGTCTAATCTTAGCTTTTGATTTTGACTGTTATTTTTGCTTATATTTGATGTATTTAAAAGGACAGATGAGTCAAAAATGCTGATCATGCAGTTCCGCAGCTCCATATCAAGAGTTCTGCTTTACAGTTGCTGCTGACTTTTGTTGGCCCTGAATGCAGGTCCCTCAGGCCCCACAGGCACCAAGGGGAATCGTGGTTTTGACGGTCAGAAGGGAGAGATGGGAGAACAAGGCCCGCCAGGCATAGGCATGCCGGGGGAGAGCGGGGAGAAAGGATTCCGTGGACTTCCTGGCGATCGTGGACCGCAAGGTCTATCAGGTCCCCCAGGGCCTGATGGTTTGCCCGGTGTAGAAGGAACAAATGGTGCCAAGGTAGACAGTCTCCTCATTCTGGTAGAAACTCTGTCCCTGCGAGTATATCATATGGACTCGTCGTTTGTCTGTTGCTCATTTCATCTTTTGTAGGCACAATTTCAACAACAGTTTTAAAGGAAAAGTGGCATATATTTCGTTTCTTGAATCATATTGTTGACATTTTTCTTGAACCAAACATCGTTCTTAGTTTAAACCTCAAAAATTAGGGGGGGTTAATAATTTGGCCAGTCTGTAGAAAAATTAGAAGGAGACTTGTCGTTAGTATTTCATTTAATTTTGTAGGGTGAAACAGGTACTCCTGGTGTACCTGGTGTACAAGGACCGCGTGGATTGAAGGGTGCTATCGGCCCCCAAGGTCCACCTGGAGCTCGTGGAGCAATAGGACTTCCTGGTGAAAATGGAGAACCTGGACCACTAGGACCTAAAGGAGACAAGGGTAAGCAAAAGGAAACCTCATCTTCAATATCTGATCATGTTGACCATAGCTGTGCACCTGCTATTGTGGGTTCATGCCCTTCATGTTTCAGTTTGGGGAGGTCTTATGGAATCAGGGAACGAGACTTGTACTTGGCGAGAACAGTATTTCACTTTTTGTTTTTTGGCTAACCCAAAACAAATGCCCCGGTGAGCGTTGCCACTGAAATGCATTTTTGTTACCTCTTGCGCCACACAGGGGATGTGGGTCCCCGAGGCCCTCTCGGCCGTCCCGGGGAGCCTGGAGATATCGGAGTGTCCATACCAGGAACTGATGGGCCACCAGGGGAAGATGGTCGGCCGGGAGAACCGGGTAAAATCATCTTGTTTTTTTTTCTGCTTAGAACCTTGATACGTTCTAGACATAACTTCAGGTCCAGCCCTTCCCTAAGATGGGCAAGCAAAAGCAGCTTGATATTAAAGTGTAACCTTCAAACTGAAACTGGTTAGTCCCAACTGCACAACCTGCCCATCTTGGAATGGTTTTATTTTTAACATTAATCAGCATGATTCTGTTGGACACTTGAATTGCAATCCCATGGCCAGTGGTTCAAATGCAGTTTGAACATCTCGCTTACAGCAATTTTCCAATTGCTATGATAAACATTGTAGGTCCAGTTGGCGAAGTAGGACCTCAAGGACCTCAAGGCCCACCAGGATTCGCAGCCATCAAAGGTCAGAAGGGTGAGCCTGGTCGCCCAGGTCGCCCTGGTGACCTTGGCTTGCCAGGACCGACTGGAGAAACAGGGGAAGATGGACAGGCAGGCCAAGATGGCCGACCGGGTAAGTGGGAGGACTCAGTGTTGGCCTTGATCTCCTGTAATGAGACGCTGCCTTGGAAAAGGGACTTTTGCTGCAGGAGTTTATGACGTGTACATTGACAAATTCCTGATTTTTTTTTTTCCTTTTTGGTGTTGATGCAGGTGAGAAGGGAGATAGAGGCCCACCAGGCCAATCAGGTCAACCAGGACCACCTGGGGAACCAGGAGAGAACGGGGTACCAGGAGCTAAAGGTATGTTGGCATTCAGTACTAATGCTAGTCCAGTCAGGCCCTCTTTGGGGAACAGGTGCACATCTGCAGGAAAAATCACTTTATAAGCTGTTATTTGCATCATTCAGAGATAAAAATCCAGTTAAATAATTTTGTGAGCGTCTGCTTTTGTGTGTGTGAAGGTGATCAAGGCTCAATTGGACTGCCCGGTGTAATTGGCAACCGAGGTCCCACCGGACAGAAGGGTGCACGTGGTGAAGACGGACCAGAAGGACAGAAGGGTGACAAGGGTTTCCCTGGACCATCAGGTCAGAATGGTCTACCAGGTCAGAATGGCCAGCCGGGCTTGCCAGGACCCCCTGGCGAGGATGGACCAGCAGGTGCCGATGGATCCAAGGGTGACAGGGGACTGCCTGGCATCGATGGACAGAGAGGAGATATTGGCCTGCCGGGAGAACGAGGCCCTCCGGGGATGCCGGGGTTAGAGGGACGAAAAGGGGAGAAGGGTCAGATGGGTGATATGGGAGATCCAGGTAAGATAACTTGAGGCCTGGGAACAGTTTCTGTGCTAAGGATCCTGGTGTGCGGAGGGGCTTTGGATCCACATTAAGATCTACCATTTTTGTTGTTAGGGGAGCGTCTCAATAATTGGGAACATTCCCATTCCGTCGGACTGTTCCCACTGGAACGTTGGCATTCCATCGGAACATGCCCGCATCGCAGGCATGTTCCAGACCGTTCCAGGCAAAGGTTCCATTGGGAACGTGTGTTCCTAGTGGAACGGTCCTGCAGTTACATTCACAATAGGGAATAAAGATTTCTGGCATTTATTTCCTTGACCCTGAGTCTGAAGGATGGCAGCTGGAGTGTAGCATTTTGTGATTTCCTCCTCATGAAGGTTAACTTTTCTCCTGTTTTTCTTTTCCTTATTCACCATGGCACAGCTTAACATGCAATGACTTTAGAGTATATCTAGACACTGTTAATTTTATTGTGTTAATGTTAACGTCTGTACTTAGGAGTGTTTTATTCATTGTCAGGTTTGCGTGATAGAGGGATTTGTCATCGCAATGTTTCCACTCATAAGTGCTCTATCATATCAGAAACAATTTAAAAACCTACTCTGTATTTAAGGGGTGCAGGGTGAGGTCTTCAAGTATCACGGAAATGGTTGAACGACATGACTAAGGCAATTAAGCTCGATGTTGGTATTGCAGCCTATAACCCAGTGAAACACTCTGACATATGTACTTTGCATGAAGTCAGCACGTAGTGATTTTCACTTTTGTATTGCAGTTAAAACCAAAATTTCCATCATCGCATCAACAAATTTTACCACATCACATTTCCATCTTCAATTTACTTCCAAGTCTTATTCAAAATTAGGCCCATCATAAAAGCAAAGTAGTTTACCTACGCTTGTTTGTCATGGCAGGCTCCGTTTTTGGAAAGTGGCTAAGTAAAGATTTGTACATGGGCGATATGAAGCCATCCAAATGGAGATATTCCAATGGGAACGGGTGTTCCCGTTGGAAAATTCTCACAAGGGAACCCAGCGTTCCATGTAGAACGTCACGTTCCCAATGAAACGGCCGACCGTTCCGGAATGAGAACATGGCGTTCCAATGGGAATGTTCCGACTGTTCCGAATTTTGGGACGCTCCCTAATGCCTCAGTGCTGCAGTTAGCTATTATGAGTTGCCTTCAAACAGAGAGTTTCTGAATTTCAAATTCATGAACTTTTCCAAGCTCAAGCTATCGTGTAATATCAAGCTGTCATAAGGGAGCTGACATTTGTTGGCATAAAAACTGACAAATTACCTATATTGCATCGTATTGACTTTTTAATTTGACCTCCAGGCTCGCGAGGTGAGAAGGGTGATATTGGCCGAGAGGGGCTGATAGGTGCACCCGGGCCTGATGGCGACCCTGGTATACCAGGGGAGAATGGTGCCCCTGGCTTGCAAGGGCGAGCAGGACCAACTGGACCTAAGGTACGCCTGGATTCAGAAAGGTGGTCACGAGCGTGACTTTTACGAAGATATCGGTCCAGTGAATAGAATTCAATGTCATGCTCTTCTGCAGAACAATGACGGATTTCCTCTGCTTTTGACAACTGAAAAAATGTTGACAATTCCCAGCAGCCCTGTCTTTTGTTCCGAGTACGGTCTTTTGTTACAAGGCCTATCTCCTTTGCATATAAAGCCAACTTTTCCAGTTCTGGGCACCTTCATACTAAGTGGTTAAAGGTTTGTGAGATATGCATAAGACTGTGGTACTATCGCTGCATGTAGTCCCGGACATTTTCTGGTGTCTGTATTAAACACGAGTCTGAATGTTATCATCTAAAACCTCAGTGTTTTACTCTTGTATTTACGGTTCAATCCTTAAATGCAACACAGTCTGAAACGTACGGTTGATCATGTATTCCACATACATGTACCCAGCTGAAGGGGAAAAAAGTTAAGAGATGTGCAAGTCTGATCATGATTTGAAAAGGCAGTCCTAGCTCAAGTTCCCAACTTCATCAAATGCATGTCATAGGATGATGTTTGAGCTAGTTTAATCAACAAGACAAGTGAAGGCCTCATGAGGCTATTGCCAGACGGGGAAGTGCATCACTTGGTTAGTAGAGACAGGAGTACTAGCTGTATGTTAGGATGGTTGACGGTAGTGTGTCCTGTGATCAATTGCATTAAACACCAGCAAGTAACCGGATAGATGGGTGACATGTGTAGTACACGGTACCTCTTATTCCCAGGGAGTGAAAGGTGTCCCTGGCCCCCGTGGATTCCAAGGTGAGAAGGGTCACGTGATGACGGTACCTTGCAACTTGGAAATGAAGGGAGCACAAGGACCTGTGGGAGAAAAAGGAGACAGAGGTAGGTTCAGAGCAAGTGAGTCTTGACGTACGATCATGCCCAGTGATTAGTAGAAAGACTGCTACTTGCGGAGGAAGGAGGACGTCTGACTTAGAGCAGGCCGTCCCTCTGAAGTGAGCAACCTGTTGGTTTCTTGATTCTGTGGTTGAAGTCTCTGTAAAAGAGACACAGCCACTTCAAGTGGTGGAAAAAACTGCACACTGCCGACGTTGTGATTCTGGGCTGCGGTCCATTGGGTTCAGCGTCTGCATCTGTGAATAGAACTTGCAACCATACCGACAACCTGAGGTTAAGAGATCATCAAAAACTCGGGATGCACCTGAGAGAAACTTCTTGAAAATTACAGATCATTCCTGATGAGGCTAAAGCAGTGTTTCTTAAGTGCATCTAAACAAATATTCAATACTCGGGAGTTTTCTGGCTTTTCAAAAACAGAAAAGATTGCATGTGTTCATGTCAAACAACCCAGTTTCTCTGTCTTCAAACACCAATCGCCCCTCCTCCCTTCCTGTCTCGTCACAAGGTGATCCTGGACCCAACGGCCTGAATGGACTGAAGGGAGATCGGGGTCTGAGGGGCTTCACTGGACCGCCTGGCCCACCAGGGGAGAACGGAGAACAAGGGGAGACGGGACCTAAGGGAGACCGCGGCCAGCCTGGTGAAACGGGACCGCAGGGACCCACAGGACCAAAAGGAGACAAAGGTAAGTCCTCACTGTCGTTGGCCATGGTTTGACGTCTCACCTCACGGAGTTAGGATAGAAACGTTTCAAAGTGACTTTGGTACGGGTAAATAAGGCCTGATAAAATTTAGAAGACACGGCAACGAGGACGAGCTTACAGCAAGTCTGTAAAACTGAGATAAGTTAAGAAATCACTGACAGGAGCAAAAAAACCATGCTTCCAGATCCTGAATAGATGGATAGAAATATGTCAGGGTTGGCAGAATTCTTGTTAATATCTCTTCTATAAATTTTTGTTTTTCAGGAAGAGATGGCACTCCCGGTTCCCCCGGAATAATTGGTTTACCAGGAAATCTAGGTAAGTTTATGGTGTTTGTGAAACACATGAAATAATTTAGACAAAGGAAATTGAATGTTAGGGAAATGTTTGATTTGAATCAGAAAATCGGAACGTTTGTTCTGCCTATTATGTGATGCATGGGATAGATCCTTCATTTCAATGGAGTCAAAAATCTAAACATAAAGTTTATTAACCACAGTTGCCATTTTGTTGGCCCAGAAGACTGTGCAGTTTCTCTGAGGAGAAGGTTTTTGGTGGTTTAAGGTTGTTTTTTCTTCAGTCACATATGTTAATGCTTGAAGACAACAATCTCTCTGAAAGCGGGGGTGAGATTTCTCAGCTTATTAGCTGATTTGAGCTTTTTTGTTTTGGATTTTGGCTTTTTTCCTCTCTGGCTGTGTATAAAAGTATAGGAAACTTCACAGTTCAGCTTCCTTATGGCTGTTTTCAGCTGTTTTTAGCATTGGTCAATCGAGAGTTCCAGTTGTAAGATCTTGAAAGAAACAAAGACATAGTTTTTCATTGATTACCTAATGTCTAACTCAATGTCTAACTCAATCATTTCATTCGAACACTATCCAGGAGCCAAGGGTGACCTGGGTCCCATGGGACCGCCTGGGACCAATGGTAACCCCGGTGTGAATGGGGAACCAGGTGAGCGCGGCTTCCCTGGTATCCGTGGGGAGAAGGGTGCACCAGGACGACCCGGTGAGGCTCTTACTGGACCGAAGGGTGACCAAGGACCAGCTGGCCCAATAGGCAGACAAGGTCAGTGTTGAAGGACATCTGAAGTCTTCCTTTCAGGGTTCAATTTCTTCTTTCTGGGGGTTTATTCTGTGGCTGATACTGCTTGTAAATTTGTAAGTTAATTATGTGGTAGCTACTTGTGGTGTTCCCAAAAAGAGCATTTTAGTGGGAATGACAGTTTTCCAACATTTTGAGATGTTACCCCATTGAAAGGGTTTTCATTTCTAAGGAGATTCTTTCTTGGACAAGTGTCATCACTCTAAGTGTCATGATAACTCTTGAAACTGCTATTTCTCAGGCCCCCCTGGCAACGACGGACCTCCAGGAGAAAGCGGCAGCCAAGGACCACCAGGCCAGAAGGGAGAGCAAGGCATAGTTGGCCCTCCAGGACCTACCCCAATAGTGATACCAGGACCTCAAGGTCCCCCAGTAAGTCACCTGTGACAAGCGTCTCAAGAGTTTGCTGAAATTGAAAAGCCAGATTTTAACACCAGAGTGAATGGATGGCTTATAGAACACTGTAGAAACAGGCTGAAGCTCCTTCGGTCTTGGAGTTGAAATTAGACTTCAATTCTGAAATTTGTTTTAACTTTGCATGCCAGTACAAACTGTTTTCAAATTTCAAAATTTCAATTTTATTGCCACTAGATTGTATACAGAGAAAGAACTTGAATAGTTCTTTGGTCCCAAAAGGTATGAATTTTTGGCTACTGTTTTTAGGGAGAGCCAGGTGCCATTGGAGTACCAGGCGAAAAAGGTGACACAGGCCCAACGGGTGCCCTAGGTCTACCTGGCCGGCCAGGTCAGAGGGGCATGCCAGGAGTCAATGGGGAGGACGGTGCTCAGGGAGAGAAGGGTGCTGTTGGATCGCCTGGTCCCAAAGGAGAACCCGGTAACATTCCTCTTAAGGGTCTCAGATGGTAGAGTGTTGTGGTGTTGAGATTTGTTTGTCCGTGCTCGTTGAAATTGTCTGGACTCGCATTGTGTAGTAAGGTTGGCATTGTGGCCGTCTTTGTGAGTTTGTGTACATTCTGTATTCAGGTGTGTTGTTACGCATTGACCTAAATATACAATTGATACAAAACAGACTTAAGGTAGGTGGCTTAACTGACTACTTCATGTAAAAATACTTCATAGGGCTCTGGGATTTGAAATCATGTTTTTTGGTGCCAATCTCATCCATTTTATCAAATAAATGATTCCTCTTGTCATTCCTTCATTCATCCCTTTCTTGTTTTGATAAAGCTGAGCCTATTGACATAACCCTGATGAAGGGCGCTAAGGGGGATATTGGACCTCAAGGGCCCAGGGGTAACGATGGAGTGCCTGGACAGGAAGGGGAACCAGGAAACATCGGACCTCGAGGTCCCAAAGGCGACAAGGGTGACGAAGGGCCCAGAGGTAACCCAGGCTTCAATGGCAGACCCGGAGACCAAGGAGATAAAGGAAACAAAGGTATCTAATCCTTGTAGAGATGATAGAGGGTACTGCTCGTCTCCTTTATGAGAGCCAAGGAAGATCAGGCTTATTTCACCCCCATCAGGCACTGTCATCCGTGACTAAATCTGCTTATTGTATCAAATGAACCAAAGCCATAGCCTGAAAAGTAGGTTTAGCTCCAGGGCTATGGCTAGCCATAACACACTTGTCGGTGGGAAAGGGCCGCTGATGTCACTAGCCAGTGACTTCTATAGGCAGTCATGTCACCCAAAAAGATGTGGGCCAAGACACCACCTGTATCATTCTTCATCAGTGGTTATCTATGGTTGACTTAAGATGTGTTTTTGTACAGATAAGGGGATGTTATTTCTGCCAACTACGAGATAATATACCATCCTTTCAGGCTAGTTAGATTTGATTTTCATGGCCTTGGGTTTTGACTTGCATTTAGGGCTCTACGCAGAAAAGCTGAATGATTTATTGTCACATTGAGCTGGTTATCGTAACAGCTGTATGTATGCACATTAACCGTCATCTGACATGTTGATCCATTCAGGTTTCCCTGGCCCTGCTGGACCACGAGGCTTCCCAGGTGAACCCGGCCTGAATGGTTTGCCAGGACCCCCAGTATTGACTGGTTACTTCATCACAAGGCACAGTCAAACCTCACAGGTGCCTGCTTGTCCGTTTGGAACCAACCTCATGTGGGAAGGCTACAGTTTGCTGTACGTGCAAGGCAACGAGAGGGCCCATGGTCAGGACCTGGGTAAGACACAAACCGCAGAAGAATCAAAATGTCTATGAGAGTGATGTATGGCCTGGAGACTTGCTTGTTTCCTGTCATGTTAGTGACTGACTGGACGAAATATTTGTCAGAGCGTTCCTAGAAAGTATGGTAACCTCTTTGATAGATTTGAGCTTTGAGCAGACTCGTTCCTTGCCTTGGAACAGAACAGTGAAATGACTTCAGAGCAGAAATTCAGCTGTATGAGATGGATGGCTTAATAAACAGACAACGTAGTCTCTGTTTCCTTTTCTTGATGTTACAGTTTTGCCCTTGGCTGAAGAGTAGTGTTTTGAGAGAAAAATCCAACTGAGCGTTCTCTTGCCCACTAAAACAGGATGATTCATCCACTCATTATATAGCTAAGAATTATGGTTCTGTAAATCATTTAATGTGTTTTTGCTCCAGTTAACTTTGCACAATTTTTTCCCTTGTAATTTTCAGGAAGCGCCGGCAGCTGTCTGCGTCGCTTCACCACCATGCCCTTTATGTTCTGTAACATCAACAACATCTGTCATGTGGCCTCGCGCAATGACTACTCCTATTGGCTGTCCACCCCTGAGCCCATGCCCATGGACATGGCACCGTTCAGCGGTGACACCCTTGAACCCTTCATCAGTCGCTGCGTCGTCTGCGAGGCTCCGGCGCACGTCATCGCCGTCCACAGCCAGTCGCTGGACATCCCCGTCTGCCCTCAGGGATGGCGCGGCATGTGGATTGGATACAGTTTCATGATGGTAAGTAAGGCCCCTATTTGTTTTCGGAGTAAATTTCTGAATGGACCAGAGTGAGGTTTGAACCTAGTCCGTCCAATCTCAGTGCAAGTGATGTATCAGCTGAGACTGCAAGATAGAATCAAGCCTTGAAATCAATCCTTCCTTTAGTCATTGAGAGAATAAGGTTATGCTCACAATGAGTTTTCAGAGCTGTGGCTTTTTTTTTGCTAGCACGCATCTACATATTTCCAACCAACAAAAGACCAAGTCCTAGTTCTAAACAGAAGATTTGGACTTTTGGCTATCAACCTCTGAACCCGTCTGTTTTCTCTTTCTGACAGCACACTGGTGCCGGTGCTGAAGGCTCAGGCCAGGCTCTGTCCTCCCCTGGCTCCTGCCTGGAGGATTTCCGCTCCTCCCCCTTCATTGAATGCCACGGTGATGGCCGCTGCAACTACTATGCCACTACCTACAGCTTCTGGCTGACCACAGTGGACTCTGACGAGCAGTTCAGCTCCCCAGCCTCTGAGACGCTGAAAGCTGGTTCCCTGCGCACTCGCATCAGTCGATGCCAGGTCTGCATGCGTGATAGTAGATAAATGGTAATGGGTACCAGTCAATAAGCAACTCAATACACAAGTCAATTGTATACCAATAGGAAGCAATGCTTATTACGACCAGCATAAACTGCCTGATTATTTTAAAAAGCCCCTTCATAATTTAGTCTTAATTGCAGAATTTTGTGACTTGTATCTGATGACCTGAACAAATGCACTTTTTCATTGATGGCAACTCGGAAAAGTTTATTAAACAACATTTAAATTAATTGAAAAACAAATATTAGTACAAAGCTTTCATAAAACATTCACAGAAGTGGGATTTTTCAGAAATGCATATATGCAAACAATTATTTTTAATAGATTTGTAGACACAGTATTTTTGCACATAAACACAGAAATAGGTATAGTGATATTTTTCAGAAGCTTTTTTAAAAAATAAGAATTGGTATTTGGCCATTGATTCACCCCTTAAAATACAGCCAACATTTTAAAAAGACAGTGTACATAATGCCTATTTGCATAACAAACTGTTGCGATTTTTTTAACCAAACATTTTTAATATAAGGTATTGCATGAACATTATTTAGAAAGTAGCTGGATTGCTTTTTTGATTAAAATCCTTGCCGCATACCTTTTACAGAATTATTTAAAGATGAATCAATAGCATAAATAACGAGGAAAAATCTTCACAGCAATTTTTCACCTCCATTGATATTTTTGTTTGTAGGTGAGTGGAATAAATGGACATCTGTAGTTATTTTATGTTGTATTTAAAGGAAAATAATAAACTTTGTAAAGTTGCTTTTATTGTTTTTGTAGTTGGTTTGGATTTTTTTGTATATGCCTTTCATTACAAATCTGGTGCTCATTTGGGTTTTTACATATTGAAACAGTTTTAAATGTTAGCTATAGGTTTGTGTAATAGATAATGTTTAAAAAAGGTGTTCTTTTTAGATTAACTCCAAAATGCTGCAACATTACTATTAAAACCCAAGGGCTCCGCAACTCCTTTTCGGGGTTGCTAAAATAACTAGGATTGGATTTCTGGAAGTTTGTCATATTTCCCCAATTTCAGTTACTATGGTTTCAAGTTAATTAAACGGAGGTGAAAAAATAATTTCACTCAGGTGCTACTATCTAAATACAATGTCATAACTTGTTTAATATCGCTGTAGACATCGCACGGAATGTGGTGCCGTCTCTCCATCCGACCCTGTCTACTCAGGGGACCAATTAAAACAAACAGACAAAAGAGTAAAGCACCCTGGTTAGTAAATGAAGTTATAGAAACAAATGTTAGCTTATAAGACCATTTGACTCGGTTAATCTCTTATTTGTAATCGAAATGTGATAGGTTGGCAAGCGCGCTCTCTTTATTGAGCTGTAATAGGTACATTGTCAATGATAAAAATGTAATCATGGAAACCTACTTTGAAATCATTGCTTTTTCTACACAATGAAGATGGTATATTTTGTATTGATGATATACACACATTGGATGAAGTCAAGCTAAATGTAGAATGAACCAGCTGATACTAATCTTGGAAGTCCAATGCTGGTCATGAAATAAGTATTCGGTTTTCATTAAACTCACCCTGATTTGGGAGTACAAATTGCATACAGTCATAAGTATCAAACAACCAGTTTGGGTGTTTGACCCCTGTGTATTTTTTCTCATATGCACTTCTAATAAAATCTTACAGAATAAATTACTCCTGAATGAATGCCTGTTATTTCCTGTCTGAAAATTAATTCTTTTGCCAGAATGTGGTTGTATTCGAGCAGTTAGATTTCCTGAAATACTACTTGGAATTAATGATTCATTTGCCCTTCCCCCTTTTTCAAGGGGAAGAAGTAAGGGGTACGTTTGCCCGATGCTTTTCGTTTTGATAAGCTTGACCTTGTAATAAGTGAGAATGGTGTGCCTCTGGTCTACTGGCTTCCCGGTAAGACGCATCCCACCCTCCCCAACTAAGTATCCCCCCCCCCCCGTTCTCAACCAAACTTTGGTAAACCATAATTTTATCAAAACTTCCTGTGCGTGAGAATCGTTTCAATTTTCTGAGGAAGGCCACACAGAGCCAACGTAATTCAAGGATACGTGTTGCGGTATTTCACACAGAATCACACCCGTCATCATGGTCAACACCATCAGTATCACCACTGTGACCCCACCCCTACCCGTCGAAAGTTTCCTAGACGAGGTGAGAGCACTTCCATATAGATTGGACACCGGACAAATGTTTATTGAGCAACCAAACATCATCGAACGCTCAGACTTTCCCTGTGTCGCCTGGGAACCAGACCCGTGTCATTCATTGGCTTGGCAATCATGGCGTCCTTTCGACCTGCAGATGGCGTTTGGCTCGATGTTAGTGGCCAAGCCCCGTCTCCGTCAAAAGATTTCAATCAGTTTATTATTAATACTACAGAGGTATAGTATTTCAGTGTTTTACTAGATGTACTTTTTTCAAGCTGGGACCCTGGTTTATCGTGAAATTTTCCAATGCCGTTTGCGAGGCCTAAAGACTAAGCCTATGTCTTGTCGACTTGCGTTTCATTTTCACGGTCATGACGGTTCAATATTTGGTGTGCTGTCTTTTCCTTCCTCCGATGTCCATGGCTGTATGTGCATGCTTGCATACATGTCAGTGTACACATGGAGGAAGGCTCCTTCCTCCAATGTGTACGTAGTTAACAGTTACATGTAGTTATAGGCGCCTTTTATCTGTTTACAGAGCTACAGTCACGACAGTTGTGCAGAACTAAGCCTAGATCAACTCACTGTTCATTGAAATGTAGGGCATAGGAGTCATCATCAGCTAGAGCTTCCCACCATGTTGGTTTGCTTCAGTGTGTTTAAGCCTAATTTACAAAGAATAGTTTCCAGGCCTTAATACTTATCTGGATTCGCTGTAGGTAATTTGGAGGACATGGAAGATTACACTTCGTAATGACTACCGCCGACTTGCTCCCGGAGAAATCAAAGAATCACATGAAGACTTTACATATGATGACCGTATGCAGTGTAAGTTGAACCTAGATCTGTCATTTGTCTTGGAGTTAGAACCCCCAAACAATTAATTAAGCCTGTCCCTCCCCACAAAGGCTGTCAGTTTGGCTTTGTATTTTTAAAAAGGCCAGTTCGGTCGTATTTACTGTGTTGTTTACTTTCAATCAGAGACTACCAACATAGAGAGAAATGAAAAAATATTTCAGTTTCTGGTTCTACAAAAGTTGTTAACCTACTCAACTCTCACTTATACATTTTGTCATTCGCTTACTCTCTCCTCAAGCAGTTGATGTCGGCAGGGTATTTGGTGAGGCAACGCTTGAGTATGCCAAGGAAGTGTGTAAGGGAAACATTGACTTCTTGGTACGGATGCCCCGCCCCCTCCTCATTTACATGGTGTCCTACCTAGAGTTAGAGGACATCGCAGCACTTTCACAGACTTGCAAGCTGATGTATGATGTAAGAATAGATGAAGGGGTTGTCCGTGGACAGTTTGGGGTTTGGAGGAGCGATAAATGGGCGAGGGTAAAGAGAAAGGGGTCAAGATTTTTTGAGTCTGGAAAAAGTCTGAGAAGGGGAAAGGACAGCTGAAGAGGTAGTTTATTTTGATGAGATGAACTTGATATTAAAGCTTTGGGAGAAGTCAAGGAATCATACTTGTTTGTCTTAGTTTAGAAAGGAACTTGGAGTTTTAGAATAGACACGTAAGGGCGATGTTAAGGGTGAAAAGAGGAGAAATAAGTCGTGAAGGGAGGAGATCACAACCAAATTAGAAGCACTCAGTTTTGAATTGGGTGCAACTTTTGTCATCGCAGATTTGTAATACTGAAGCTTTGTGGGAGCAGATCTACGAGACGCACTGTGACACGGTGACAGACGAGATGCGATCCCTGGCTCATGAGATGGGCTGGAAGAGAATGTTCTTCACCAACAAGCTCCAACTGCAAGTAAGGTCAAAATTTAACTGGCTGTCAGCAAAAAAAGGGTCATTGAAGCCCCTTGGTAGGCGTTAACAAAGAAAATTGCCACTAGCATAGGGTTAACAGCAGTCTGCTCACAGCGTTGTTTATGATGTTGGATACGGTTGCCTTGGAAACAACCTTTGCCCACTTTAAGAGTGCTGCTGGTACCAAATCAAGCATGGATGTTTGATGAATGGGGTATTGAGTATGCTGCTCAAGTTTGTGGATATTGGCAGTGTGTGTTACCTATGTTGTTATTTTATTAGATGCTGGAGGGGTTGGTTTGAGGGAACGAAGGGGTTTGGGTGTCCTAGATGATCATGTACTCTTAGAAAAGTAGTCTCATGTCCATCTCATTTTTTTTTCAAAATGACCTGTGATACTAATCAATTCCCAAACAAAATGGGATGCGGTCTCATCTGACCAAATGTGGGATTAATTCTGTCTTATGTGTGAAACAGAATCCAGTCACCCGAAACCTAAAGTTTTTCAATTCTTTTTTTTTTCCTTTTAGGTTAAGCTGAGACGACATCAGCAGAAAAGAGATTCACCTGACGGGGGGACAACATTCTTAACGGACTCTTAACTCCATGGTGAACCTACGCAATCTATGATTCCATCCATTTGTACATTGAGGCAAAGGTATTCCATTCCATTGGTATAATCAGGGATTTACATGTGGGCGGGGCAGATGTGGAATAGTGGGAGGAAATGGTGTTTAATCTCTTGGAAGTTCTATTCAAAATGTCATGACCGATATTGCTATTCTTCTGACAGTTAATCTTTTTCTGCTGTGTGTAAATGAAGCTCATATTTCCTAGATTTTAGGAATTTTTGTTGAACTCGTTAAGTGGTGATGGTGGTCACAGTATTTTTGTATGCTTCATTTGGTCAGTTCTGAAAGTATGAATCATTTCACTGCTGATGATCCATTTTGTTCTTGCATTCACCAAAGCTTTATGCTCGTTGTATTCCAGAGAAAAGTACCAATAAGAAAAATGGAAACAAAAATTATGATGTTTTTTTGAACAAACATACACTTTGTGGAACATTTTACTTTCGTTAGGGTCAGCTTTTGAGTGCATTGGTGTGGAGAATAAACTGCTTGCCAAACTTTGTTCAAGATATGTTTTTGTATTTTCATGTAGATTTTAGCTGTTTTTGCTTTCTGTTTTAATCAGGACCATAATTGGTTTACCACAGAATAGTTTGAATTCCTTTATTGCCAAGCCATTTTTATCTGAGTGAATTCACTTTCTCAGAGAAACTCAGTGGACGTTCCCCTGAGAACTGTGTTTAAATTTGGTCAGATCTCCAAATGTGATGCTGTTGTACCCATATCTCCTCAACTAAAGCCTCTTAAAAACAGCCATTTGATATGGTTCACCTAATTTTTTTTTATACATGTAATGTATAAATACTTTGTTGGAAAGTAGTCACTTGCTAGGCCAGCAAAGCTGAGAATGAAAGACAAGGAGATATCTGTACACCTGATAATTGATTATGATCATCATAAATGCACTGTAAGTTATAACCTGAGTATCTGTATTAGCTGTTTGAGATATGGCAGACGCAATCGGAAGGCGCTATTTGGTTTGGGTAAAATGTTTTGTATTTACAAATTTACCAACTTCAAATAGCGCCCTCCGTATTGTGTCTGCCATATCTCAAACAGACTAATTGGGTTATTTGCACATCTAACCCGTCAGCTGCTCTACATTTATAAAGTCTGGCTGGCAATTTCTTGCAAACATTGGCCCTTAAAAGAGCTGTCAAAAGTAACAAACCTCAGCAGTTAAGGTATGGATGCCTAGCTACTGTGATTTCTTGTTACATTTTGTTTTTGGGGTGTGGTTTTTTTAGAATTGTTTTATTATTTTTCTGTTTGCATTCATTCTTCATGTGGCTCTTCTAATGCTGCATGAATTAAGCTGTGTGCACAACATGATTATTAACATCTGTTTTGCCTCAAATTGATTTTTAAAATGACTGTATTCTCGACGAAAAACATTTTTATCATCATCAAATCAATGCATACCCCTGCTCAAAGCTGAAACCATCCAAATTTAACAAGTTTATGTGTGAAATGAAACCAATTTTGTGAACGCTTATCAAGCATGGTGAATTCTGTTCGATATCATAGTTATCCCTTGCAATTGTAAATACTTTATAGCCAAAGAAAATAGTTAAATTTTGCAGTTTTGAAAATTTGCAGTATTGTTGAATGTTTTGAACATTGTATTTAGATAATTTGTATATCAGGCATTGAGGTGTTCATGTAGGTCTGCTGAGCGCCATCACAGTTTTTTTCTACTGATTATGTTGGAATGTAGGTTACAGTGTGCGCTGGTCCTGCTTTGCTGTAGAGATCAAACTTCCTCAGCACTACGTCTACATAGTGCCTTCTTGTTTTACACTTGTATACGGCCTACTTAGGGGTGGAGCAAATGAATAAAGGGGATGTGTGTGATGAATGCACTCCGCATGAGTGTAAACAATTTAGAAGTGATTTTGGCAACTTGAAGTGTAAAGACTTTCCTTTCTGTAGGGAATGCTTGTCCTTCATCCCACCTGTCATCACTTCTTGCATGATTTAGTGGTGTATAGAAAATGTGCTTTGGGTTGTCCACATTATATTGTTGTGCAGATATATTGTTTGGAATTTCTGAAATAAAATGTTTTTGTGATTTATTATTACAGAAAGATGACTTCTTGTGACCATTTAGCTATGGTTTTGACTATGGTTTCTTACTTTGTTAAACCCTTCTGTCCAATAAAATATTAAGAGGAAAAGTTTTTGTACGATTGCCACTTCTTTTTGAATTTGAAAAATAATGAAAAAGGACCTTTTTTAAAATTCCTGAACTAAATCACCGTATCGAAATGTTTTCAAAAAGTTAAAGATTCTACCGTGATTTGAACCGCATGTTCCGTAACTAGAATAGAGGCTTCAGAGTTATAACCACTGGGCTACCGGGACAGTCTTTGAGACATGGCTGTTTTCTTCAGGTGTAAGAATTGGATATCCATTAACTGGGGCATTTTATGCAAAATAGGCATCAAAACGAGGCTGGTTGAATGAGTTGGCGTCTGTGTTGAGCAAGATATTGTGCTTGTTGCGTTGCTTCTTAGTCTTGTGTTCAGGACGTTTGTATCTCTGACCCACGCTAATTGTCGCTAAATAACACGGCATTTTTGATGAGGCAAGGTGCAACGGCTGCAAAAAAGCCTAATTTCTTTTGTCCAAAAGCCGGCGTTAACAATAAAATGTTTCATTGACGGGATTAGGATTAGTGGTCTCGATTTTTTTTCACGCAAGGGTGGATTCGACGAGGGAAAGATCCGAAAATGTCCGCACAAAATCTCTGCTTTCTGGCCGCATGGAGCTCCAAAACCTTAACAAAAATACTTTTTGTGCTTGGTAAGGTCTAATATACATCGCTGTAGTTTCAAAACCCTGAATATATTCATATTGAGGGAGGCGACTGAGCAACCCATCAGGGTCTCGTCTTGCTCGCGAGGCCCAGTTTTCCAAATTTGAACCTAGAGGGCGCCCTTCAATGGATAATACTGCGGCTAGAGAGTTGAACTGTAGACAGAATACTCCTCCCAAGAAAAAGAAAACATTTTCTGTATCCGAAAAATGGAAGAACCTTCTTTTGAATACACCTAAACAAAACACTACATAAACTTAATTCGTTAGGAGAGAGGGATGTTGAAAGTTCACTTGGCCACATCATGTATGTTCTGTAGTTCTTATTTACTTTACAATTTAATAATTGAGTTTAAATCCTATTTAAATTTGCCCCTTAAAGCTGGACTGCCCGTGGTCTAATACAGGTTTTTCAACTTTCCATAAACAGCGCCACCAACGTTTGAAAGTGGAAAGTTTTTGAGTAAAACCAGCCAGTTTTTACGGATCGACTTTCTTAATACTGAGACTTTCGGGATTTTATGACTATAGCCATGTTCAGCCGGCAATTTCCTCTGCAAAAAGCATATTTGTGTGAGATAAAACCCTTCCATCGCCCCGTATTTTGAGATTTTCTCAGAAATTTTCCCCATTGTTATCTACTCAAGCGTAACGGCAAATCGCGGCCTCTAATCCTTATCCTGTCATTGAAACATTTTATTGTTAACGGGGCGTTCTGGACAAAGAAAATTAACCTCTTTTTCAGCCACATAACCGTAACAGTAACTGTCTCCAGCAGCAGCAAAGCAGTATGGTATTATGCATTGAGAAAGAGCAGTGCGTCTTGTAAACAAGGCCAGCACTACGGGGTCAGGGGCACATGCTTACGCTTTAACTCAGCAGGACACGAATTTTTATACGGTGCGTGCGAAACTGCAATTTCTTCAACGAGTGAACGAATTAAAGGTTCAAGATGTATCTCAATTCAATCTGAAAACATCTCCAAATGAGACTGGCATTGCTATCTAGGCCACTTTTTGGTGCACGATGTGTTCTAAACAATTAGACGACATTCGCCCTCTGTCAAAAGCAAAGATCGTATAGCGCCGACGCGGCGCTTGGTCAAAAGTACAAAGTGGGTTTGATGAAGTGATTTTTAGTTGATGCTGTGTAGTACTCCCTGCCCCTACATCAATATTCCTTCCCATTTATCTTTAAATCGAGGTTAACGTCATACCTAATATTCCCCAGTCCTCTAATTTTTATCAATATGATTTCACACAATCAGGGGTTAATAGGAGAGAAAAAAAACCAAGCTGCTTCGGAAGTGTGACGTCACTTCAGTTTAAACCACGCCCACTGCACATGCACTGCACAGAGTTACATGCATTGATTCGCAGTTAATGTGGAACCATCATCGGAACCGGAAGTTAACGCGAAACTTTAGCGATCGCCCAATGGGAGCCTGCAAATCGTGGCGCATCCGCCTTTGTCACGCAGTCACGAACCAGATAGTAACAGACACATCATACAAAGACACCCTTTCTTTCAAGTATTTGCTTTTGCAATAAATATGTATTTCATAAATAAAGTGACAATGTACATTTTTACCAATTGAGAGAGAAACAAAAGTAAGAAAAACTACCTTTCATAATATCCAATCCAGAGAATGAAATGTGCAAACCTTAGTCATAAATCAATCAAAATCTACGATTAAAAAATCCAAAAGACAAGGAAATACGAACTCTACAAGGTTCATTCTGGTGTCGGTCTACTAACACTTCCTCTCATGGCTAATCAGCCAAGTTCAGACTTCATTTTCTAAACACTAAGCACACAGTGGAATGGTTAAATTCTCATCTTTTCTCTTAATCATCACATATTCACAGATCAATCAAATCGACTCGAGACCATCAAACCCTCGAAAAAGGCAATTTATGTATATAATCTATCCACAAAAACGTTCAAATGACATCTCAATTAATTATCAAAATTGCCAATGTTTCTGCATCTACCTCCGTGGCCCGACACAGAATAGAGAGAAACGAAATATTACAACTTTAATACAATATCCGACTTTAGATACACATCATTATTTCTACCATTCTAATGTTTACCTTAAACATCAGAAAAATGAATTCTTTTTACAATATACAAATTGCTTGCACGGCCAGTTCCCATTCCGAAGTTAATGGCCATAAAAATTAATTCCAGTCAATACACATTGTGAGTACAAAACACTCCTATCATTCAGTCTTGCTTAGATTTCTTTTTTCTTTGAAATTTTCTTTTTAATGTTGGTCGTGAATGAATTTTACACTGTATAAACATATTTATAAACTTGTGTCACACTACGAGAACAGTGTATGCAGAACGTTATACAATGTACATGTACATGTATACCGTTATTAAATAACAAAACAGAGGGAGGGGAACGCACAACGGCACAGCACCATAGACTGTTCGTGATGAAAGCATAAATGAAATATCTATCATGATGGTATGAGATGATTCAGCGTATTCTTCAGCTGATCGAGTTTCAAACAATGGAAATTCCCTGTTCAAATTATAAAACTTAACAAAACTGAATCTGCGAGCCTGAAATATGTAAATTCGAAACTGGGTGAAACTTAGGTTAAATTAGTCTTGTTTTCCTTGTAGAATTGGCAAAAATTCCAATGCCCTATATAATACACTATGGAATTTAATATTCTATTGAAATGTGAACTATAATTAAAATGAAAAATCAATATTAATAACACAAATAAAACTATATCTGTACGAATACGTAGTTTTTGAATGGAGGTGAGAAACAAGATGATAACTTCAAACATTCCTGCTCCGAAGTTTCAATGGTAACATTTTGCTGTCAATGTGTAGTATCCAATTTCGCTAAATATGCCAATTTATTGCAGAAAAAACCCCAAAAAACAAAAACGAAATTCATGAACTACTTGATAACTCTACAGAATCAAAGACAGCCACTAGGATGGAACAAAGTTGCTGAGTGCATCTGCTTGCAGACAAGACGATAAATCTCTCTCAAGGACGCCATCCTCAAAGGAAAAGCACAACTACGCATTCAACGTCATCAGGTGCCTGCGTGCGCAGCGTGCAACTGTTCACGTGTTGATCAAAGTATCTTCAAGATACGGTGCAGCCGATGCGTGTTATGAAAATTTGAAGTCCGAAATGTCAATGCACATGGCAATCTGTAGGAAGTGAAGTCACTTGAGAGAAACCTATATACTGCTCTTCAAAAATGTTACAAACACATGTAACGATATCTGATTTCTGCTTACAATGAACATCTGCCAAGCAACTTTCCCCTCAAGCAGTAGCTTCGCAAACCCAACTTCACTGCTGATTTGCAGCATTAAAACAATTACATATTTCAGGTTGTAGCTTCCACTCATATAAAATTAGAGTTAGAAAAAATTACAGAAAAAAATGACTTCCAAGATCTAATAAGCCTCCTTGAAATGGTGAAAATGCGACAATCTTTATACCAATTGGTCGTAATGATATAACTCAAAAACAATGAAATCTGCAACTGTTTCGGACTAATCAAACCGCATTGCCAAAAAGAAAACCAACTTGTTTTTGAAAAAAATGAGTTCTCTTTAATTTTGAACAGTAAGAACAAAGTGTTACCCGAGTTTGTACACTCTGTGAGCCATACTGCGCTACAGCCTGCCCTTTTTACATCCAATATGCGTACTTTAATAACATTTCACCAACTGAATTATACAATCTAAAATTGACTGGTAACGACCTTGAGGTATTGGAAAACACATCTACCACAGGTATGAAATGACAGGTCCAAATATTAGGCACTGTGTGAAGAAAGATTAGATGTGAGAACAGATATCAAAGTTTCCATCTATGACTACATCACATCGAACAAACACACAGTACTCGAGCAAAAGGTGGAGAAAATCCTTGACATACTCTTCATCATCCGCTCAATTCCTTCCCTAACCTCTCCTGAAAAAACTAATGAAGGAGGCCAGCTGCCAAAGTTAGATTGTCAGGCATTCCCAACATTCCCTTCAACCTGTTTGTGTGTAAAATAGCTGTGAGTTGATGACGCTAGCGCTTGTTTCTGAGAGTCACACATAAAAAACCCATAGAGCAGTACCATGCCAAAATGGCTGCTTTGGCAAAACAAAAGAAAATATACACCCACACAAATCCGCAAAGCCAACAATACTTCATTTCACACCAAGGGCATTCTTGTGCCAATTTCCCCAAGTGACCCAAGGCTTGTTATGGTCATTCAGTGTCTTTTGTAGGAATATTTCTCAGTTCAGGAAAAAGAGGGATAAAACTAACCGAAAAGCTGATACTTTCAGGAATATTTTGCATACCACCACTTAAGAATTCAAGCCAGCGCATCTAAAAATTCCCCTACAGACAACCTCTTTCAAGTTCTGACTGCAAATACATTAATAGTATGGAGAAAATAATATCTTGTCCACTTTAACTGCTTGAAGAACAAGGCCCAATATTTACACAGACTACCAAAAAAAAAAAAAACCTGGAAATGATAAAAACTGCAAATCCAAGAAGTTACACCAAATTACCTTTCCATTCTTAACCTTTTTTCCCCCCACAACTTTGAAATAGCAGACCACCCAGGTAGTTGAACAGTATGGTAGAGCACAATACGTTTGGCATTGAAGATCTCAGGATACTGACTATGCATAGAACGCAACAAAGGCAATGGTTTCAAGTTTGCATTTTAGCATCTGCCAATTCAAAACAAAAACAAAAAACATCCAACTCCTCGACTAAGCTTTCGAGAATAGGCCATTTGACATGCCTCAAACACAACAGACTGGGGCTTAAGTAAAATTACAAATTAATGCATTCCCTGAGAGTGGTGTTAAACTTGACAAGTAAAAAAACAAAAACAAAAAAAGTAAAACAAAAACGAAAAATCACCATTTTCCTAAAAGACTACTTTATCAATTACACACCCTTCAGGCTCAAACAAAACAAAGAAAAGATGTCTTGGAAATTTTGCAAAATTTGAGAATTCAATATCTTATACCAATCTCTCAATTTTCAATTTCACAAATAACTGGAATTTCATGCCAGTCATCCATTTCATATTAATTGATTATGCAACTTAACATTTTGATATGTACTTTGTCAAACACGGCATTTATTGTTTGCGACTAGAGACAACTCTTTGATAATCAGATTCTCAAACTGGCATTAACTGAGCCGCTAGTCAGTTTACAAATAAAGCCATTATTTACATATTAACAATTCAATAACATAAATTGAGCGAGGGTCCACGTAGAGAAAGTATTTGTGACTGCTTAATTCTGATTGGCTAATTGCAAATTCATTCACCTCATTTATGTGTGAAAGTTAAATATCAAATATGTCTGACTGCTTACATGTACTATGACAATTTCCTGTTTAAAATGCATATTTTAAAGAAACTGGTTCATTTTTGGAAGGCTATTCTTCCTTTCTTCACTTGACAAAATAAAGTTGACCCTTTTAACACTGCTGCCCCCAACAACAATTAATTTTTTGGTATGATTTCTTAACCCAGGCAGGCATCATGGGACTAAAAAGGCCAAGATTCAGAGAGTTCATTAACTGCCTGGTTATTGCTTTTACGACAAATAATTGGTCCAATCCTTCAAAGAATTCCTTCTACTGGCTATTCTGACAACACCTTTTTTTCCCATGGGCAAGCAATGTGTTATCATTTAAAGAAACCCTTAAAATCTTGTCACTAAATTAGCCAAAATTGTTATCTTGACTCCCCTTCCAAATAAAAAAAAAAGGATAAAAAACAAACAAAACAAAGACAAAGGGCTCTCATTACAGGGATTTTTTAACTGACATGAATATTCAACAGATTCTCCTACACAGCAAAAGGACAATCAACATAAAAATTTGCATAGTTTGGATATTCACTCAGGACTGAGAGCCAAGTCATTCATCCCTTTTTTTTCAACCAGAAGACATTCTTTTAAAATTTTGAGTTTTCAACGTTCATTGTGTGCAATTCCTTAACCAAAGATCCTTCTTCAGCATCGTCCTCTGCTATTAAACCAAAAGTAAGAAACCCACATCAGCTGTCATTTGGAGTGTGTGTTTTCCTAGGCACTAATCATCTTGGTTTGATCAGCAACGAAGAAATGCATTGCAGAAAATTGAAAACAACCAACTCTTTGCATTTTTCCATTCTAAACTGTTTCGAGTGTGGAGCCAAGATGGTGCTTCCAAATTTAGTTGTTGAGATTACTGGGCGTGTACTTTTGTTTAGTGTCACAGTGTGTGCTTGTTTTCTGGTGATTTTTCATGTACCAAATTTGATTCTCCTGATTTGGGAAAACTCAACATGTGCTCCAAGACTCAGTTAGTTTTACTTAAAAAAGGTAATAAAAATCTGAAAATAAAATTAAATAAAAAAAAAAAAAAAAAAAAAAACCAACAACAAGGGCAATTTTTTTTCTGTGTTCATTACACTTGGCCAATGTTAGCATCGACATTACAAATCAAAAGGAACCCAACTTCACAGATGCTCCCAAATCATGTGAATCCTCCAAGCAGATGCTACAACAAACCGTCTGATATTGAAGCTTCTCACAGAGTCCAATTCTAAACATTATCCCTTGAACCTGGGCTCATCATCTTATCAACATGATCCATGCAGCATTTCATGTTGTGGTTAAGTCTGTCAAAAGTGGGATGGGGGAAGAAGCGCAAAATGGCCGGCCCATGATGTCAACTTGACGTCGGTCCCCAATTTCGAGTTTTCTGTTCAGTTTCGACAGCAATCTCTATTTTGTGATGATTACAATACCTTTGTTACGAGTGCATATCCTTAGCTTCTTTAGCCTTCGTGCGGTCTAATCACAACACCGTACTCTACAGTTCCCTACAATCGTGCCGGCATCACGACTATTGTTTACCAGAGTGAAGCCAAATTATTTGGGTGAGCTGTCAACAAGGTGGTGTTAAGATGCCACAACATATAAGGCTAATCAATTATATGCAACAGATGCATTGTCTTCTCCAAACATTCACTGGTACTCGTTAAATACATCCATTGGTGTTCAGCAGTGTATAAGCAAACACTAGTTACAGGGGTGCAGGTCGTTCCTTTTGATACAGATGCAGCTGAAAAATGTCTTGGGTTGAACTGAACTTTCCGTTTCTAAACACTCAGCGACTGTAATGGGAGTTTCATCGGTTTTGAATTTGTTGCGCTTGAATGGCAGTTGCTATGTTGCAACCTGTCATTCTGTTGACTGGCTTGTCACCATTTCCTTTATTGAAACACTTACACAGCACTGCTGGCTTGAGTCCACAATGTGTGATGGTCGACATTGCCTCAAGTCAGCTGTATTGCAGGTGATTCTCTCTGAGAGTGAGGGGCTACTGTTTGCTTCCTAGCACTCGAGATGTTGGGCTGCATTCAACTCAAACTCTTGCTTTGACAGAAATCTGACTGATGCGTCCTGTTTTTTTGTCCTTTTCCACCATTTAACACTGTCCATGTGATTCTTGTTTGTAACCGGTTGATGGTTTGGTTTGACTCTAGGGAGAGGCGCTTTGGTCCCACTGCTGTACCGCTGTCATTAACGGATAGGTGACTCGGATGTGGACTGTAGCCGGTACTCTGCAGCAGCTAAATGGCTGCAGATCCTCCGTCATGTTGAGCCTCGACTCTCATCCTTCTGTGGAGATAAAATATTTGGAGAGGGAGTCAGCAAAATGGGCAATCCAAATTGATTGGTGTTTCTTTCAACAAAGTAATGCGCGAGGTCTTTTGCTGATGCCTTTTTGGATGCCTCTGATGGTCGCCTTCCATACATCCTGATCCAATGTGAGCATCCTCAACTCGGTGGTTCTGTGTTATGCACCAAGCCAAGGGAATTCAGCGACAATGTCCTCTGGCAAGACACGCTGAAACAATTTTTTTTTCTCATCCAGGGAAAAATGGATAACTGATAAAATAAGGATCCACATGCTGTCTCTGAAAATATTGTCATCGGGTAAAGTGAGAATTTGCTTGCTCGTGAGGAAGAACACAGGAGTTTTGCCTGTTACTCTAGCCTGAAGAATCTAGAAGGGTTAAGATTAAGCTCTCTTTTTTCTCCCTTTTTTGTTGGGGGGGGTTGGGATTGGGTTACAGACCAGGGTAGAGACTACATTACCTACCTCGGGTACATGGAGGACAAAGGCATCGTAGGCATCCATTAGGTCCTGCAGTTTGTACTGTTCCAGCACCACGAAGCCCTCCAAGTTGTGACTGGCTTTGCGGGCACAGTCCTGACAATGGACCTCATACTTTCGATCCTTCTCCGTCGTAAAGAGAATGTTGAACACCTCCACCTGGTATGAGAAACAAGGAAGAAATGAGGAGGTCAAGGTCGGCGCAGGGGTCCTGTCTTTGTCCAGTGTCCCTCGTTTGAATTCTAACCTGACAAGTTAGTGGCATTGGGGTGTTCAGTTGATTCTGAATTTGCGTTGGTGATATTTGGACTCCTGTTTTCCTGGATTCTGTCCTTACGGCTAAAACTGAAATCATTTCTGCTTCTCATTTCCATTTTAAACCAGCGAGTGTGTCAGAGGTGTGCTCAAGTAGTGATTAGGATGCCCTGCAGCGACTGGGATCACTGGTTACCTCACAGTTGACGCAGTAATGTGCAGTTTCATTCTTGGCTCGGCCATGCCAATGCACCTCCACCCCCATCTCCTTCAGGAGGTCCAGCGTCATCTGCGTCTGTTTGAGCGTCCGCAGTAAGCAGTACCTGGAACGAGGGACATCACGATGTTGTTAACAGGGACCTCTATACACAATTTAGAAAACACTCAGTCATTTTGATCCACACCAAGGAAATTCAGTGCTTTTCCTGAACTTTTAGAAAGAAAGAATTATACTGAAGTTATACAGAAAATGAAAATTGTAGTCTGACACACTTTCACTTTTCCTATTTTGTTTTTCTCAGAAACTTAATACCCTGTTTTTAGAAGCCGATGACGTCGGGAATTTCACTTTCCAAAATAAGCTGTGGGGGGAAAAAGTGTTGTCGATTTCCCGAGAAAGGTTCATCTCTTGTCCTTAAATATTCATGCCTCAAGAGACCGGACAGTGCTATTTGAGAGTCTTCCCTTAGTTCTTCTCAAAATTCCTAAGAACGTCCAGGGAAATTTTCACCAATCTTTTCCAAGTGCTCTTTTTTTGAGCACATCATCTTTATTCCTTACTTCATCATCTCGAAGAGTTTGGGCTCGGTGATCTTGATGTTCCTGGCCATATTCCAGGAGAGATGAACCATGGGAACGATGGACTTGTAGCCCTGCAGCTTATTCCACTCGTAGCGTTCCACTGACAGCTTGTACTGGCTGCTGATCAGTGGACCCACATTCCATGCTATGTTATTGCACCAACCCTGACCAAAACAAAATCAACACAAATCAGTGGAAGTTAGTGGATGAGCAAATCACATTTGGTCTTGCATCCCACTGACAGAAAGAGTACAATTAACCAGATCGAATCAACACATTGAAGTAGGATTATCACTTTTGATATCTTCCTTCTACAATTAAAATAATGATAGTCTTCAATGGGTCCCAACAGATAGGCTGGTACTAAACACCAAAAAAAAAATCAGGATTTTGATATTTATTGAGAGATTGCAACAGACATCTCTCATGTGAAGATAAACACTACAATTTCTTCAAAAAACTTCGCCAAAAAAATGATATTGAATAGCACAATCGATCAACGCCTGCTAGTCTAAATATTAACCAAACTCTACAAGTGTTTCATGTGTAAGTGCTGGACTCTACAGTTGCTCCA
This sequence comes from Acanthaster planci, assembly GCF_054643075.1. NCBI lineage: Eukaryota > Metazoa > Echinodermata > Asteroidea > Valvatida > Acanthasteridae > Acanthaster > Acanthaster planci. Next base: position 13,785,432 of record NC_141790.1, on the reverse strand, counting down.
TGTACTTACCACTGCCTGCACCCAATGCACAGCCCCTGCGTTGACCCACACCAAGTCACCTGGTCGCTGTATGAATCTGTACACAGGAACATTCTCCTCATACAAATCTTCCAACACAGGCCACCACGACCCCTTCAGGAAGTTGATGTTATACCTGTGGAAAAAACAAGGGGAGGAGTTACAGGTCATCAATATGCATGACTATACGTGAGTTATTCATGATGTAACAAATATTCCAAAAGACATATCCCAGCAAAGACAAGGGTTAAAGTCATGAAACAGAACTTTTCCTATTTCCATCAACAGAGGTCTGATATGCAGAGCAATAGAGGCTTTACGCGGTAGCCATCTTGCAGGGCAGGTCTTTTATTCTGCAGGGAAGCCTCCTTTGTGCATTCCCTTTGGAACAAATGCACTGGCCTGCAAGATGGCAGCTGCGCACATCCTCTGTACCTACCTCTCTGTCAGACTCATAATGGTCCCCCAATAGGAGTTACATACAGCAAACCATTCACAGTCTCCTGGACCAATGTTGACGTTCACGGAACACATGTTGTTATTCTCTTGGTGACCTATTGACAAAGAAGTTTTCACAAGTCGTTGGAATCTACTCAACGATGACAGAAAATTGTATGTTACGGGCTCCGGGTTCCCAATTTGAGTATCTGGATCAGTAGTAGGTGATCGGTGAGTGTTGCTTCATGCTAGAGACTCAGCGTCTCAGCTCAAGAATACCACTACTCATTAACCATTCATCACTTCCAGAAAACTCCAGAAATATCTGTTTCCCAACAGTTCTGAATAATCCAATTTCCATTTTTAACATACGCTGGCATTTAGGGTTCAACAACAAGTAAAATTACAGTGTCGGCATCAAATCTTGAAAGCCAGCAAAAACATCCTTCAGGGATTCTCAGGACACAAGTCTGGACAGTCAGAGCACCAAATCATGTCATGTGATATCATTAGCCAGAAAAATTAACGAATGATTTCAAAAGTGATCAGTGCTCAGAAGTTGCAATGTGCAATTGAAATGAACTATGTTGCGTCTTTTATATTTATCTATAGGTAATACGAACATAATGCCTAAGTGCTTTCATGAAATCTATACCTCGGTTAGACTTGAATCTATTATAAGGTAGAAAAACTGTGAACTCTGCCTAGCGTAGTTTGTGCACCGAAATTCTCTCCAGCCTGATTGGTTGATAACTTACCCGGTGTTCTGCTCCCTGGTACTTTCATGTACAGCTGTACAGTATTCATACCAAGGATGGAGTGACCGACATGACTCAGCATGTTGCCTGGTGACACGATGCGAGTAAATGCTGGCAACTTGTTCAACTCGTGTAACTGTTTCTTCCACCTGTGGATTAATCACAAGTACTGTATTCAAACCAGGCCATCCATGACTGACCAATTAGATTTTGTTGGCACTCAAATTGACTATAATTTTTATTCTATGGGTATAAATTGAGGAAGAGTGGTAGTGAATAAGTTATGAAATAAATGAATAGGTTGTGAAAACTGATTGCACTGAACACATTGACCTCGTGTAAAATTCCTTACTTTTTCTCATCGGAGAGATCAACGTTTGTTCCAAACTTCAGCATCTTGAATTCCCGTCCACCCTCTCGCCCTGCTGGAGCCACGCCTCCATTGGACTTCTTTTTCCTACAGAAAGAACCAAAAAAATAAAAAAAAAGATTCCTCTCATTCACTTCAACTGGTAGAATTTCTGGGTCCATAAGTCTACACGATTTGATACCTTAACACAAAGCAAATAAAATATGAAATTTAAATGAATGCCGGTTGAAAAGACTTATTGTCAACCTCGTTATTCCAATTGCTGTTTACACCTGTTACTGTACTGAACTCGATCAGGGTCCTACCTTTTGGTTGAGAAGGGGTCATCTGCCATTGATTTCTTCTCGTTTTCTTCCTGCTGGACAAAAATCAAGTGCAATTATCCGGAAATAGAGATGGCATCATCAACTACATTGACAACTACGGAATTTTGTTTTGAACTACGGGTAAATCATGACTGTTCAAGAGCTTAAAACTGTAGAATCCCACCTTTGACAAACAGTATGCTGTGCTTGTTGATATGAACCTGGTTTTGAGTGATTCGGCCAGCTAGAATAACTCTGGAAGAGACCTTGTTATATCTAACTTTTACTCAAGTACAGAGAATGAACCAATGAGTTCCTACAGGGTAGTTGATCTTGATGGGGTATGAAATCTCCCAAACAAAATGCCTCAGGAGTTTGACGAATGCAATCGAGGTTTACAGAGTTGGCCATGACTTCTTTAAGACCTCGAATACCAAGCGATGTTTCTGGCATGCCTGGACTTACCCTTAGGCTTTCTGTGAATGAGGAGGCCTGGTACTGGGCATACTTGGCGATGGTGGTGAAGGAACGACTGCTCTCACACTTCCAGACCTTCTTCAGACCAGCCTGGTCCCAGTTCTCATCAGGAGGTTGTTGCCTCTGGGTAAGGAAGGAAAAATCTTTGATATCAAAATTTAGAATCTGCCAGATGTTCTGGACATGGAATAGTCAGTAATTCATATTCAACACAAGTTTTATTTTATTTTAACAACAGAAAAGAGGGTTTGCATGGCTGCCATCTTGCGGACCAGCGCTTTTGTTACACAGGGTATGCACAAAGGAGGTTTCCCTTTGGAACAAAATAACTGCCCTGCAAAGATAGCTCTATACCTCTATACACTAACATAAATTTTACTTAGAAAAAAGCAAATGAAATGTCTTTCTAAATTGCTCACCTGTGTTCTTACTTCTACTGGATGGTCACCGTGTGTTTCCACCAGCGTTTTGGTTGAGAATAGTCCCAAGTCCAGCTTGAGTGCGGCAGCCAGACCTCGGATGACCGTGATGGGCTGGGTGGGTGACATGCAGTACTCAGCCAGGGCTGGTGAGTAGGCATCCATCTTGGTTTCAACCTGTTAGCGGCAAGTGGATAATTAATTGGTTGAGCTAGGTACATTGGTTTGGTTGGAGGCAAATCTGTTTGCTGAGCACAGTGAGTTGCTTGGATAAGTAGAGAGTGACTTGTGAGTGTTACTTCAGAGCAGAGACTCAGTATCCCAGCTCAAGAATACCACTTCTCATCAACCATTCATCACTTCTAAGAACAACACCCATAATTCAACATGGAATCTGGGAGAAATCAGACATCTAAAAATCTACAGCTTTTAATATTTTCATAAACATTTCACTATCCTCTTTGCAAAACCGAGGATTCTGAACTCCCTATGTAGTGCTTAGATTAAGGGTCAAATGTGGTGTTTCCTTCAATAAAAATTTTTTTTGCTTCTGAAAAGATTGTTGCTACTATCCCAAATGACCTGAAAATAACTCTACTCAAAGCATTCCCAGTTATGTCCAACTACTCACATAGACGCTTGGCGTTGGAGGATTGAGTTGATCTTTGGGCAAGGGCGGATAGGGGGCCGGTGGGGGTGCTGGTGGAGGCATCTTCTCCAGCAAGATGTTATTGTTCCGTAGCCCGTTCTTGCCCAGCTTGCGGCAGGCCTCCAGGACCTTGGCCGAGCTAGAGTATATGGAGAGACCCGAGGGGGACAGGCAGGGGGAGGTGGCATGACTACCTCGGCCTAACGAGATGGAGGTATTGATGGATAACGTCTGACGAGAAGGGGAATTAGGGGAAGTAGAATGTTACAAACATGACAGGTGATATACAGAAAGGTGAAAAACAATCTGTTTTAGTTCAAAACTTGGATAAAAGGCAACAGCTGATACAAAAGAGAAAACAAAGAATTGAGAAACCTGAAACACTTAGAACAAAATGAAACACTTCGGTAAAGAAACAGGTTTAGAGAAAACTTCAATATTAAAGAAAGAAAAAAAATACAGGAAAAGTGTCTTAACATTACGAGGGCTATTCAAATATGAAGGCCTACCCGATCATATTGACTTGTTCCCACACCATTGACATGGTTCTGGACACAGCTTTCAGCAATGCTGTCCTTACGTACCACAGAGCCCCCCATAGGAGAGCCCATACCAGACACAGTGTTCATACCATGCTCTCCTGACCCATGGTCTATCTGTGATAAATGACTGGACACACTGGGTGGAGTTCCCACTGACTGGGCCGGAGAGGCAGAGTTCGTCATGGCATTACTCAGCCCAGATGTCACACTGTTCAATCCCTCCATGGGTATGGCGTGAGCGCCATGACTGGAGCTTGCTGGGTGCAGGGGCGAGCCAAGCCCGGCTGTTCGGTGCTCCGGAATCTTCGGCTTGCAATCAACACCGGGATGGAATGCCTGTGAGTAGATGCTCTCCGAGGAGTTGATGCTGGACGTGACTGGGGGTGGGGTCTTGAAAACTCCGCCCTCGTGTCTCGAGTTATTTGAGTCATGTGATGTTCCCGGCCCCATGCCCGATGGCATAGTACTGAAGAATGCACTGCCCGCGTTGCTGTGTCTAACGCTTGTGGGGTTCTCACCAGCGACACTAGGGGAGGTACCTCCCATGAAGTTCGCGCTACTTTTGCTCGAGGCGGCGCCGTCTGTGTGGGACAGCTGGGCCAGCATAGAGTCTGCGATTTCCTGAGGGGACATGAGGCTCTGGGGTTCCGCCCCACCCCCTGTCCGAGATTTGAACTCGGCGAGCTTCTGGTTCATGTCCACATTTTGGGGAGCTACCACGTTCGGCGCAGGGAAGTCAAGGGACTTCTGGAGGGGCGTCTGGGCATGTCCAGGACTGCTGGCTGGCCCTGGGGGTGTGACCATCCTCTTGGGTCCATGCAATGGGGAGGCTGTGCCTGACCGGCTCTGCAGAGAGCCCGCGACAGCCTGATTGTTGAATAGTTCCTGGGTCTTTGGTGCGTCAGCTGGGGAAGGATGCCTTGGGAAACTCAGCCCTGGTGTCTGTGCGCTGGATACGGCCAGTCCAATATTTGCAAATCCGACACTAGTGGCTGTGTTTCCTGCAGGAACAAAGGCTCCTCCGGTGCATACTGCCTGACCTCCTCCATTGGCAGTCACCACTACGCCCGATCCCACTGCTGACACTGCATTCCTCCCGGATGTCCGACTCAGCAGGTCTAAGTTCGTGGTTCCGGTCGAAGCGGGCAGGGCATCCACGGGCTGGGCCTGGCCCGCCCATGTCAGAGTGTTGCCCAAACCTGAATCTCCCTGTTGGGATGTGTTACGAAGGCCACCGAGGTTTGGCAGGGCTGACTGTTGCTGGCTGCTGCTTGCACTGCTGGTTGGGAGTTGCAGATGCCCACCAGCTGCTTGCTGCTGTTGCTGCTCCTGCTGTTGCTGCATCTGCTGATGCTTCTTTAACATCTATAAAAGAGAGGACAAAATCTGACCTGCACAAACAGCTTCAAAGGACTGCAATAAGGTTGGCAGATGCCAAAGAATCATGATCGATATAAAGAGATATTCTAGAAGGGTTTTCAGATAGGATTGTTTTGGTGCCAGGCTGCTCACCTGCTGATGATGTTGCTGCATGAGCCACAGATTATGCTGCAGGTGCTGCATAACTACCGTCTGCTCGGGGCTCAGGTTGGCCTGGTTCTGCTGCAGCTGCTGCAACAGCGCCACCTGCTGCGGCGTCAGGTAGAAGGACGGCGGCGAGGGGGACTGTGGCTGCTGTTGCTCGCGGGACTGAACCGGCTGCTTGGGCTGGCCAGGGGTAACGCTGGGAGCTTGCTGCTGTTGTTGCTGCTGTAGGGCCTGCTGCTGTTGTTGCTGTTGCTGCAGCAGTTGCTGTTGTTGCTGCTGCTGCTGTATACTCAGAAGCTCAGCTACTGAGGTGGAAGACTGGGTTAGAAAACAATTCATGACAATTAAAACGTCTGCCATAAATTGTTTTGTAGAACACAAAACTGTTACCTACTTGATTTTTATAATAACACTTTCAAGGAAGAAAAGACAAAGTATGTGTCTAAACAGATGGTTTTTTTAACTAGAAAAGAAAAATAAAGTTGATCAGTGGTTTTTCAAGTTGAACACCATGCAAGGAACAATCTTGATGTAATATTAGCAAAGACTTGGGCAGATCAAGTTTAGTTTAATCTAGGAAGCAACTATCTGCTTTAGACAACTGGGGATGTTACATTTTCTATCTATCTACAGTGATTCACTTCATGGTCCAACTAACCTTCTTCTTTTGCGCAGCCGAGTTTTTTCGGCGTTTGGGTGCATTGCCGGGTTGGGTGGTTGTTGAGCTGGAGGAGGCGTTGGTCTGGGCCCCACCCACAGAGACGGGCGGCGGCTGAGTCGGCAGGCAGTTGAGTGCAGCATTGGGGACGGTGGTGAGTTGATTGGTTAGTTGGTTGGGGTATGGTGGGGGAGGCATGGCTTTGGTGACAGCTACCGTGGGCGGTATCATGCGTGCCTGCAAAAATGGACACAAATACACAAACAAGAGGGCTTTTTATTTCAAGACTTGTTGGCTGATGAACATTACAGGAAAACATGCAAAATGCAACTAGCTCTGGTATTAAACATGGCTTCACTCACAAAGAGATTTGACATGTCCCTAAAGATAAGACATTGTCATTTAGTTGAAATCTTAGAATACTTTCCCTCCAAGAGGTAGAAATTCATTTATAACACCTTCATTCATCCAAGGAAAAATTTGAAGAAGAATCTGACTAAGATATGAATACAGAATCAGAAGAAAATTGGACCAAATTTGAACACTTTAAGCTTCCACACTGGACTTGAAATAAAACTCTGAAATTACTGGCTCTGACCAAGTTAGCATTGCTAAGAAACCATTTTAAACCATTAAAACCTTTACTTGTCAACCTTTTTTGCTCAGCAATAAGTGGTTGAAACCAATCCAATGCTACTGACAGTGCACGGCGTCGAGATTGGAAGCCTGGCTGTTAGGGGCTTAGCAAAATCTCTTTTCTGGTAAACGGGTTTCACCTGTTGGATTGTGGTCATGTTGCTCTGTCTGGATGTCAGCTCAGCAGGAATAGGAAGACTCCATGCCTCCTCAATACTTGGCAGTGTTTTGCTTCTGTGTGGAGATAAATGCAAAGTGTTACCCTGAGTTAAGACAGTGCCATCCTGTGGCTGCCGACACTGAAGTCAGAATTGGAACATCCATTTGACAAGCCTGCAGATAACGAGCCAAGCAGCTGTGTGAAAAATGCTATTTACATTAATGCACATGTATAACAACTGCCATTTAGAGCCTTGAAAGTGGACATAAAGTCGCGCAAAACTCTGCACGTCGAGGCAACGTTACCTTAGTTACCAACATTACCTTTTTTCTGGAAATCGGTATGCTCTGATTTATCTTTAAGTTCTGTAAACATAAAACTTGTGGTAATTCCCCTCTGGTTCATTCAAGATGCAATGTTTTCTTTTCAGGAGAGTAGCTGGAATAGCTAAGATAGAAACACGGCATTAAACGGACTAATGGGGAACTCCTTTTTAGTGTCCAGAATGAGAAACTTACTTTGTTTGCATATGTAACTGAGGCAGTGCGTTGACCTGGGCTTGTAACAATTTGATCCTTGGTCCGAGAGACGTCGTCCCACTGTTCTTAGAACACTTTGAGGCATTCATGTAGCAGGTAAGTGCATCCCTGTGTAAAGAAATTTAAACACAGTTTTGAAATTTGAGCCTGTGAAAGATGCAATACCAGAGGAGTTACATTTGTATTGTGGAAGAAAAGCAATGAAAGTGCAATAGGACTTTGACCTGTAGGGGTGTAAGTACCGACTCACCTCGGTTGACTACAAGCTTCGTAGAGTATGCCAAGGTCGGTCCAGGCTGCTACGTGTGTTTTATCCAGCTGTACAGCACAGATGTAGGCCTGGAGAGCATCCATGGGCTGGTTCTGCTGCTGGTAAAGCACTCTGTCATAGGTGGGAAAAAATGGAAGCAAGAACTTGACCTCCAAGGAAGACAGAAGGGTATCTCCAAACCAGAGATGGAAGAGGGAAGCTCTAACTGCTCTGAGAGAGTAAACATTTACAGCTATAGGGAAGCCTCATACCAGGGAAGTGCATTATGATTGATTGTTTTATTGGTATGCTCAATCTGCAAAGCTGTCCTGTAGATCCAATGACAAGCAGAAGTTGGGCTCACCAGGAGCAGTTGTGAGTATTTATAAAACAATTGATGACAAAATAACTGATAGGCTTTAAGTTACGTATCCACAGACTTTCAGAGTAAGACCCAAGTAGTGTTCATGGTCTTCACCTACCCTATTGAGCACCAGGTGTCAGCATTGGCTTCCGACTTGTCGATGGAATGCCGGTAAGACGTGAAGGCATCGTGGACCTTACCACTGCTGGAGTAGCAGCGGCCCAGGAAGTACCAAGACTGACCGCTGTTGGGATCCACCTCCAGGGATTTGATGAGGAACTGGATGGCTTTGGTCTCCCGGGAGGCACTGTCGCCAAGTTGCTCACAGCTGTGATGGAGCCAACCTAGAGGATGACAGGAAGTGGGTCATCAGTGGGCTATAGTCTACAGGATAGTCACTTATTGATTATCCTCGGATGAACAATAGACTATCCACTGGAGGATAGTGAATATCAACCAGAGGATAGTCAGCAATGAAAGTAGACTATTCGCTAGTGGATAGTTGCACTTCAGTGAATACCCACTAGTCTGCAGTGGTTACTGCGACTACGGGACAGTCCTACAAATATGAGCTAAAGTACCACAGGATAAGGTAGAGCAAGGGTAAATTCACTTAAAGGTAGAAGAGCAATGGAACATGAGTGGACTGTTGACTAATGGATGGTCACAGTGAGCACGGAGTGGTTGATGGTAGACTGACCAAGATTTGGTTTTCCTGAATGATGACACTGAAAGTAGTACCAGACGAAACTGGAAATACCCCCCAAAATAAGTCTTCCTTGACGTTATCAACATGTGTTAAGTGCTTACATCTGATGAAACTGAAATTGGTTCAGACAAAGTGTAAAGTAAGAAATTGAAAAGTACGTGGTTTCGATGAATCTGTGACGTCCTGATTCAAGGAAGGTTCCATCACAGGAAAAGAAACTCCATTTGGGAGATTCCATTTTAATTGCTGCCTGAGTTCTGTACAAGGCAACTTATCCCTCTGCAGACATGGATAATTTAAGGCTGTGTCTGAAACAGGCTTCCAGAGGTATGGCTAGGTCTATTGTCAACGCATCTCCGCACATTTCCAATGGAGGGGAGACCTAGACCTAGCTCTAGACAACAGATTTGGATGCAGTCTAAAAATACAAAGACTACATTCTGAACTCAGTCACGACACCAGACGTTTGGCTGCATCAGACTATAGTAGTTTCATAACATATCACTGAGCATGTGATCAATGAGGATGCTTTTTGAAGGCTTATGGGAAATCCGTGGTAAGGGGTCGTTCACCTTCTCTACCATCTTTATTCTCTGCTGTCCCAGAACATCTTACAGCAGCTAAGCATGCAAATTTTCTTATCAAAAAACAAGTTTTGTAAGAAAGCAAAAACAAGGAGAGACACAATCATGGGCAAAATATAACCATACAACTTTGATCCGGCCTACGACTGATGCCAATTGTCCTTACCCAGTTGTCTGAGAGAGTTGGCTTTGACGGTATCCGGCAGAGGAATGAAGGACAGCAGTTCTTCGTACGCTTGAACTGACGTTTGATACTTGCCCTGTGAAGGCAGACAACCATCCCAGATATTTCAATAAATTCAACTGCAAAATTTCACACTTGAATATGAAAACTTGAACTGCTTTAGTAATTTGTGGGGTTTCCAAACAATCTCTGTAGGATTCGGGGGGGGGGCACTGTAAATCATCCACTATTTAAGCGGTGACACCATTATATAAGCTACTGTCAGTGACTTGGCAAGCCCAATGAGATAGTGAGTACACTTTCACATTTATACATTTCGTACACATAAGAATTCACTATAGATCCTTAACTATAACTGGTACAGTTGACTATCCGCACAAGTCAGTAATAAAACTATGGGACCAAAAATTCAAAAATGCTAAATGCTCTTATAAGCGAACTGACACAGGCGATAATGTAAAGCTTTCGTGATGTATTTTAAATGTATTGTAAAATAAACAGAAAAAACTTTTAACTTTAGGTCTGACCCCTTACCTGTATTTCATGCAAATGTGCAATGTGGAACTTGACTGCAAAACAAATGGAAAGACAGAAATTATAAGTTTTACGTCTGGTGTTTGAGAGCGTAGTACTTTTTTTAAAAAATAAGTGCTTTTCATTGGAAAATGCTTACACTTCTCACTTGTGGGGGTGAGTGAAGTTGTAATCCCTGGAGGCGTTTGAAACCTTTAATTCACATTGAAACTTCTTTCACATGTCAAATGGTATCCTACTGCTTTCAAAATATCGCTGTAGACCACGGAATTTGGACCACTGTGTGAAGTCTTTAGCATAGTTCCGATGTGGGTTAATGCATAAAACACGAGTGTATCTGGACTTACTTTCAGCTTTGGTGAGAGAGCACAGAGAGGAATCGATGAGAGCGAGCTGGTAATGTTTCAGGCCAGATTCATAGTCCGAGTTCACCTTGAACATGTGACCCAGTCGCAGATGAACCTCATTGGCCCGCTGGAAGCCGGGGTCGATGTAGAGAACCTGCTGAAATGCACGGATGGCCCTGGAAGGTGCAAAACAAGACTATTATGAAGTAATAATATAAATATTTATATTAACGAGAAAGGGGGAAAAACTGAAAGGTCTCAAGTGTACAACACCAATGTCACACATAAAGGGAACCGTGCCAAAATATTACTGGCAACAAACTTCTGAGACAGAATCAATGAAACACACTTCTGGTGTCAACCACATGTACTTTTATTTGTCCTGGATTTAAAAATGGCAATGATAATTGAAGGTCACTTGATATGAAGTGTGCCAGCAAATATTATTCTAGTGAATCACTTGGGTGAACATAGTAAATTGGATGAACATACAATTACGTGTTGTTTTGTTCAAAACCATCAGGAAGGTGAAGAACATTCAGCCAGTAATGACAGGAATAACAAATGACTACATTCACACCATCCAGTGTGATCAGCCAATCAACCGCAGCCGGTGTCACTTCTATACTAGCGCTTGGAAACCTAGCCACACAATGCCATCCTCACACTCACACATACACCACAGGAAAATCCCTTCCAAACTACCATCACTGCACATGTATACAACATGACCACGTACATGCCATCACTGCTGCGTCACGGCCACAGGACGTCACTTCCCCCTTTTGTAAAGTCACTGAAGTCATTCATGGACTGAAATGACCCGGGCTGGATGCACGGGAAATGCTTTTAATCACTGCTCAGCGCAGATTCCACTGTCTAAATATTTTACTTCTTTTTCTTCCAACTCCCACGCGCAGCGGACTCTCGACTGACACGGGAAACGGGGATCTCCAGTTGATAAAGTTGGATGGGATTTCAGCCCTTAAGCTTCTTGTGGAGATCCTCAGAGTATTACAGAGGGTCATTCCTGATGTCAGATTGAAAGCCACACTGACCGGTAGTAGCAGGACGACCACGAACATGACTCGTGAACACAGGAAGTTGAGAAGCTTTTCTTTTTTTATGGCAGAAAAAGGGACGGAAGTCTCTTATACCTCGAGGCTTTGACGTTAAGGACACACTGCTCTTTACAATTCTGAAGAATCCATGTTAGGTTCTTGCTTTCACTGGAATTGCTGTCTCGGAAGTAGGAAACACGGGAGAGTAAAAGTTTCTTGGGCCTTATCAGGGGAATTTTGCTGAAAGACCTGTGAAGGAGACAGTCTGGATTACAACTCCCAATACTTGGTGTGAGATGTTTGTTGAGAAAACTTAAAGGGGGAATAAAAATAAAAACTGGTCTTGTTCTTTGCTGAACACAGAATTTACATGTACACACACAAGCATGTGCATTCAGATAATACAATACAGAACAGTATTACAACAATGTGCTACAACAGAAAAGAGAAATACACTGTATACATTTGTATACATTGTATAAAAACAAAGTCCAAGCATCTGCTGGTATGCTTAGGAGTTGTTGAGCTCCAAGTGGCAGAGGCTAGGACCTGATTGATGGGGGACTCCCAGCTGCAAGACAGAGGTCAAGATCACATGGAGCCCAGGGTGGAAACATAGAGCCACATCCACCTGCCACTCCAACTATCAAGGCTTGTTGACAAACAGACCCACAGCCATTGTGACTAAGAGTTATAGACGTCAACATGCACAAGACTAGGCCACTTCCGGAGAATACATACAAATATGGTTTAGGATGCACGTATATAAGGCAAAGTGGTTGGCTATCCACCAAGTGACAGACTGGTCTTTAAAATTATCACAAGGAAAGTTCTATCATCACAGGCGGGAGAACGATGATCAGTTGCTTGAATCCTACCCTCCCCCGATACGTCCTGGGTCTTTTCAAATCTCTCATAGCAGGAATCCCTTTTGGTAGCTCCACGAGTCCTTGTACTTTAATTTTCAAAGAGGTATCGAGCATCTTGCAAAGTAAGTAAGTAAATAAGTCTTGCAAAGAATGTGGATGGGTTAGGATTAATCCAAACTTCTTGAATCCTTCAGAATCTCCTGACCGTTTCCTGAAACGAAGACTTTATTAGCCTAAGGCAACGTAAGTTACGATGTGGTTACTGCAAGGCCCAAAATTGCAGTTTTCTGTGCAGAAAACATTGTCTAGCATATTTGTGCAAAACAGATATCAGCACAGAACCGATCACAGAAAGCACTTGTTTTGCTAAGCATATATTATCTGTGCTTTGCACCAAATTAGCTGTGTGAAATTGGCCCAGCGGTTTGGGATTTGGACAGACTTGGGCATTTTCTCAATGCATGACCAGGAGGGTGTTACTGTTTTCATGTCCTTTGGGTTGCACTTAAGGCAACTTTGACAGGTAAGGATGAAGCACCTAATATGCACATGTATCGTGTAGGCTTCACTGGATGCTTCAGAATTAACAACTGTAAAAATAGATGCAAACAGACATGTAAGCCATGGAAGGAAACTACATGTATTTGAAAACAACAGCAACTGTCAACAGGTGCTTGAGAAATGCTGAAATTGGAAAAATGAAAGTCTGTGACATCAACTTTAAAGATAATTTGCATATACTTCAGATCCAGTGAACAGAGGCTTTGCATGGTAACCATCTTGCAGGGCAGTTCTTCAGTTCCAAAGGGAAACCTCCTTTGTACACAGACGGCAGCAGTTAGGTGGATCGGAGCTGTAATTTTCTCTTTTTTTGGTAACTAACAGTGAAATGTTTTTCTGTTCCCATGGCGGCTGGTTGCTACACAGATCAGTCTTAAATCAATTTCAAGAGTCTATCATTTTTTCTTAGCTTGTTACTTTAAACCTCATGTGACAGAGTTTGTCGTTTGTAAACAACCCAGGTATCCTGCCCTTTTTTGCAGCAGCAGGTAGCCAGGTTATGAGAGGGTTGCCCTCTTGACCTCTTCTCAGCAGGGCCTGTCAGCACACCAACCCCACAAGCTAACAGCCCAGTCTCTCTCCCAGCCAGATCGCAGGCGTTTTGTTCCTCCCTATCCAATGACCTCAATTCCCGTCTGGTCTGGTCTAGCCTGGCCTGGCCTGGCCTACGTGATCAAAACACAGTCTGTAATGGCCTTTGTACTACCATGAACAAGTGCTGTGTGTACACAGCACTAACTGAATGGCCCTCCCTCTTTATTTATGAACACACAGTTGACGGAATGCACAGTTTTACATCTAGGTTTGTGGTTTTGGAATGGTTGGTCATTAATCACCTGAGTGGGTTAACTACATGTCCCCCATCATGCCTGATATGAAACCTTGACAGTGCAGGGATGTGCTTTTACAGTTTGACTGCATGACTGATGTACATACATTTACGAGACCGGATATCCTATTGACCATGACTGCAAAGAACACCAAAGCAATTAGACTTCTTAACAAGTTTTATCTTTAAATGCACTTGGTACCAACGTTGAGCTTTCACAGTTTGGGGGTTGGTTTCTTCCAGGAATGATTTTAATAGTTAACTCTTTTCATTCAGACTATAAAAAAATACATTTGTTATCAAGAGAGTCACATGTGTGTAAGTCAACTATGATAGCACACGCAGGCTTTTCCTCAATGTCTTCGAAGAAATGAACACTGCTTTTGTCTCCTAAACTGCTGCCTCGAGCTTTTAAATTTCCTCCACAGTGGTCACAGAGTTGGAAAGCAAGGAAAAGTATCAGTAAGATAAGTGATCAAAAAACAGAAACCATACAGTTTGTTAGGGTGCGATCAGATCTCACAACATACCCTATCCAAGGTTGGTGTGGACAGTCTTTTGGGTCATCAATTCCAGTGAAAATCCCCTTTGCCTATCAGGAGCCAAGGGCAAAATCCACAGAGATCTTTCACAGGGGTTGCCCTACATGATAGCCTGCATCTAGGACACAGGTGTACTTATTTCAACAGAACCTAGCAAGGCACTGGGCCCAGGGTCAAGATATGAAGGGCCGCCTCTCTTGCTGCTGTCCCACTTTCATACATGTATTTCCCTGCTAAACTGAACAATCTATTTCAACAGCTTTTTTTTGAACACAGTTTCTAGAATATGAGTAAAAATGAAACGGCTTGCATACCAGTATTTATGTATTCTGTATACCCAACTGAAACCTGTGTAATGTACACGTGGTGAGCATGCACATGTATGTGCATTTCAACTTCACATATTTAAGTAGGCCATGAACATGTATGCTTCTGCTGACAAGGAAGAATTATAAACATGTCGTTTACTTTGACATAGTTTAGTTTAGTTTGTTAATACTTTTCTTAATAGTACATCAGTACATGTACTTCCTGCATTTGGTTCAAGCAATACAGTGTGCAGCATATACATGTACATGTACAATGTACACATACTTGTACATGTACATTATGCTAACCCATTCCCTTTGGTGGGTAGAGCAGGATTTGTAATGACTGTTGCACTTGCAATGAGTACCAGTCAATTCCAGGTCATGGGTACCAGTGTGACATGGCCCACTGGTAATCATAACAAAAAGGGTTGCCGGCAGCTGACCTTTATATAAATAACTTGACAACAGTTGTCATTTCAAAACATTTGGAATATAAACAAGTTATATCCAGCAAACGAAAACCAGAAACATAGTCCTGTCTTGTGATTTGCTTGTACAAGTACAATCTACTGTTTGCTGTCTGGCAGCATTTGAAATAGAACATTTTCCATATTGATAGAAAAGGATAAATCAGTTGCAATTAGAAAGTGGACTGTGAAACCGCCTCTATTCTAGAAATGCTGTTTTGGGGGCTAGAAGTGCAAATGAAATGGAATATTCTAAAGACGTGAAAAATGTCCTCTATTCAGATATCCTCCATGAAATCACACAAAGAAAGGCATTGCTCAGAGGATTATGGGCATTTCCACACCTTAACTTTCATTTCAGGATTTTCTAAAGCCTTTTTCAACTTTTCCCCTGACTTCAGAACAACAACCCTTTGACTGCAATGGTAGCTACCAGCATCTGATCAAAACTCTCCACAAAGGTAGCTGCACCATTGGTGGAACGGGTGAGCGCTGGACGGCTAGGAAAACCACAGGAATTGCAGATATGCTGAGGGCTGCATACTTCATTTTGTGGCAGATAAAAACCCTTGCAATGTACACATTGTGTGTATACACTAGCCCACCCAGTATGGTCATAGAAATTGAAGCTGGGCAACTGAGTGTGGCACAGGTGTATCGCAGAGCTTGAACACAGGACTATCCAATGACATTTACCAATGTGGTATGTACATGTACATGCACTGGTAAAATCATACCTCTCTGGGACAACCCTGGGAGCAATATTGTACACATGCATGTCAATATCCACACCATAATTTATGGACGACATACTGACCACATTATACATGCACTGAAAGCCACAAATTCATGAGCATGGAGAGAGTGTAACAGCATGCATAAAAACAAAACCTGAATTTTGAGTAATGAATTATGTAAAAACAATGTAAGCTACAGTACATGTACCTTTCCAAATTCAATGGGTTTGAAAAATCTTCCATATAACAGGAAGGCTTGCAACAGAACACTTCATCAGGCTCTCCCTAATTCACTGCTGTTACAGTACATTTACATGTAAGTTATTACATTGACAGATCTATGTACATGTATGTTACTGTACACATCCCAAAACATGGCTCTATAGAAGATGGGTCAGTTTCAAGGAATAGATGTAGCTAATATTTTACTGATGAAATGTGTGGTGACGCCCCTTTAAAGTTCAATTGGTTTGAGGTTTTATGAGCTTGCTGGGGAAGTCTTGGCCATTCTGTGGGTGTAAATGTGTGATAAGGTTAGCCGCGGAATCTATTTTTAGTACTAATCAGGGACTTCCAGAAGTATAGGCAAAGCAGACGGGATGTGTCATATAGCTGGTGGGAGGGAGGGAAACCGAGGGAGGGCAGGATTTGGGGGCTTCATCATACAATACAGAATCTAAACACAAAACAAAACGGCCAGAAACAAACCGACGGATAAACACTCATATAATGAACTATACAACACATTACCTGTACCTGCGTGTATCTGCCGTTATGACTTCATGTCAGCTGATGAGGTTTTTAAATTATTTATTGCATGAATGTAAACTGTAAGAACACCCACAGGAAATCAGATCCGAAGTGTTACGGACAAATTACATGAGCAGGGCAAGAAGATGAAGGGACTATATGTATAATGTAGGTAATTGTTCAGTGAGGGGAATGTGGATCAGGATGGTTTGCATGGAAACACTGTGCCATCTGCATGACTGAGGTTGACAGCCTAGTGACGTAATAAATAAAGTGCCCATTGACTGGACATGAACATGAACGCGATAGCGCATAGCCTTACACTGGCAAGTGGCATCAGCCCAGGAGATTCTCACGGGCCAGTTGCCAAGGTAACAATCCTTTCCTATTCCGTTATCAATCAAGATTGCCAATGCTTAGAGTGGCTTTTTACCATTTCTTGTCCACAGAAAATGCATGTGCTCTTTCAACAAGAGATAAATATTTGCTTTTTTTCACGAAAACAATAATTTACATAATCAAAGAAAAATACCATACAGTGACAGTTTGCATAACTGTCTCTGGTTCAAGTTCTTTTCAAAAGGGTACATGCAATACATGTATGACAGCCCTTGTTATGTCTCCAGCATACCTGTATATCACATTCTGTACATGGACACTGTACCTTTTTTACTAACAATTTATCAGTCTAAGTGCTTAACATTGCTGACAGAAGCTCAGCAAAAAATATCTCCAATTGGTCTGGAGAACAGGTTTTCCTTTGTTTAATCGCACAAAAAAGTGAGTGTAAAGTCACCACATACACTATTTAGAAGACAACGTTTGGTTTGCTCAGTTGTAGGAATGTAAGGTTTCTCCAACATTTAAAAGACTTAGAATAACATGAGACTGGAAATGCTGCATATCATAACAACTTGTTTTGTCCTCACCCTGTCATGCCTCCAAATTGATTTATTTTTTTTGGGGGGGGGAGGGTTGGCTTTACTTGGCCATGCAAAGTCATGCAGTGTATTTTTCAGTGGCACTGTTGTGTACACACATTTCTATTCCCACACTGCATTGGGCGGATGGGACCATCTGCCCTTCAGTGGACACAAAGAGAGCCAACAGGTGTGAATACCAACCACAAAGGATTCCATTGAAAACACCCTGGTGCAGGTGCACAAACCTAGGGGGTCAAAGGTCAGAAGTTGGCTGGGCGTGCACATGAATGGGGCACCGGTTAGCAGACAATGGTCTTTGCAGTATGACAAGAAAAATGGGGAATAAATCACTCAAAGGGAAATCTTGATACACAGGCACTGAGGTATTTAAATCTGGAATACTGAATCAGGAGACGTAACTTGACAAGCACTGAAGCAGAGAAGGGCCAACAGAAACAATCTATTCCCCTTTATCAAGTCAACATGCTGGTGTATCAATGCAATGGAGTGGCAAATGTCAATCCAAATGCCTTGATCTTAGGGTCACTTTAGTCTCATTCATGAAGGATAAGGTCAAGTCCCATATCACAGACATCCAATCGCTTGATAGTGTTCCCATTATTGTGGCCTTGTTGTTACCCCTAACAGATGTGCCTTCAGAAGCCCCGCCCCCATTTGGGGGCATGCTAACATCAAGGGCAGAATATTGGAGCCATCCGGTCTTTATCCTGGGCATACTAATGGGAGTTATCCATGCCTGCGTCAAGTGGGGGCCAGACCAAGGCCAACACAGGACAACAGTCTGAACAGACCAGCAGGGTTGCTGAGGTTGGACCAGAGGGCAGACTGAATGGCAGTTGAGGCATGAGGAACAAAAGAACAAGATCAATACATTCAGGAACAGTGGCCACTGTGTATATCTGTGATGTACATGTACATTATGCATAGGGTATAGGCCTTAGGTACATGCTCTCAGAACGCCTATATACATCTTGTGTACAAAGGATTGAGGGTGCCATTTGGTGCTCGATTTGACCCCCAAATGAGTCTACCGTACATGTGTCTATCGAACCATCAATGGCACAAATGTGACCCACTCTGTAAAAATGAGTCACTTTTTGAGTTTTCATTTGTATTGAAAGAGCAAACTGAGTTTTTTGTTTTGATGTATCACTCAGTTTGGCATCCTGATGAAAGTGGATACTCCATGGTGAAAAATGCTGTGGGTTCCTATCGATTTACACTGTGCAAAATTATTCTAAAGGACTTTTTACTCCAAAGTGACTTTGGCGACTTGACTCATTTTCACAGAGTGGGTCACAAATGTGCATAGTTAAACGGATACTAAACATATTAGGATGTTTGAAAATCCATGTAAACTAACCCGTACCGACAGCACGCCAAATTCAAAGGTACTATCCTGAAAGAATGTTGTTAGTGTTACGCCCCAACTATAGCATCAGTCCCAACTATAGTTGGGCCCGTCCCAACTAGAGTGCTACAGTTGGGCCGGCCCAACTACAGCAGAGAGGTCCTGTGTGCATGATGTGCCCAACATGTGCCAAAGTCATATTGTTTACAAATGTCATGTCATCGGTCATAGGGCTAGATGAAGAGATGAAGTGCCACATTTTAGATGAATTGTGTCAAGTGTGAGACACATTGACTTGGATAATGTTGAGACATTCCCCACAGACATTGGTCAACAATAGCTGGGCCAGCCCAACTGCAGCACTACAGTTGGGACTGTCCCAACTTGGGACTTATGCTATAGTTGGAGCGTAACATTATCAATAACTGGAATAACTGGCATTGTAAGATCGTGTTTATTTGTAGTCTCCTGCCTGTCTCTCTGACGATTCATCACTGCCCTTTAAACCCAGATAACACCAATAGTTCTTTGCTGAGACTAATCACACATGTACTGTATGTACAAAGAGCTACAGGTTAAGGCCTGGTAATGGTATTTGTTTGCGTCTCCCCAAAACAAAGTATTCAAATAAATTGGGAAATTCCCTTTTGGGTCCACCTAATGTCAAATCTACAACACAAATGCCAAGAAGAATGTTTACACCGACGACGACGGCGGTGCAGGGCAGGTAGCTTTTCATGATATCTGACCTGTATGGAACTAAAAGCTCAATGTTCAAGTAGGTCCATACGGTGCCTACATACGCATTACATGAACACAACATCTGTGCATGAAGGCTATAAATACACTATAACACAGAGAAGGAAAGCTACTGTGTGTTCATGTACTGTGTACATGTATACTACAGTAGCAATAGGCATTTAGGCCGACACTGGGCTGTAAAGACAAGGAATATATGTAGATTTAAACTAATGACAAAAATTCAAGACATTTCACGACTATCACTATTTTTTTTATAACCTGAGATGAAATAAATTTTAATGTAAGGTTTTGCCCTTGGTAATATTGTTATATACCAGGAACTTTCTGAAAGCACATAAACAAAAACAAAACCCATCAAAGGTGTCATCAGGTGGGAATCCAACCGACGATCTCATAATGGTGCCATTACTACCCAACTCATGATGGCCAGTAGAGCAACTTTCTCAACCTCCCTGGTTCATTTAGAAGTTACTGTTGATTAATTCCGGGCTCTTCTCCACTCAGAGTGGACTCAACACAGGATGGGTAAGAGTTCACACTTGGAATCTCTGGCAGGTAGCGTGCTCTTTTACTAATAATAATCACTGGCCGTTACTTGGCAATTGATTGCTGATTTTTCACGCATCTTTCTGAGCAGGTCTTGTGTATAAAACGTGTATAAAATGTGTATAAAACATGTAGAGTGTATGCATTTCATCAAAGTATCTGGGAAGCATTTTATCTTGTCAACGGAAAGAATTCTTTCCTGCAAAGTCTGACGATCTTTTCCTATACGTCCATTCATCACTTCCTTTTTCGAGAGAAAAAGAAGTTCAACTTTCAACTTATGTCCCATCTGTGAACGTGTGTCAGACACCGTCAGTACCGTTTTGAATATTCTGAGTCAAAAGAAAACACGCCAACGCGAGTGACACACACCAATGATGGGAATACTGAGGATGAAGTTCCTCAAAGTTTTAAAGGAGAACTTGGCCTCAGAAACTGCCTGTCACTTTGGTACTGCCTGCTATTTATAGAAAGCATGACACTTTTTATAATAGACTCACTATAGTGCACTGCACTGCTACCATAAATCATGGGAATACAGAAATTGAGTAAAGGAGACTCAAGAATGAATGATAGTAACAGGACCATTGAACTCAACTCATGTTTGTTTTGGCGAGTACAGTGGGTATTCTCATATATGAGGTCAATGTCTGGTATCCTACGGCTTTGGTGCATGCATATACCGGTACATTATATGTGCAAGTCTTTTAAAAACTGGAAAGATCAAATCAAAGGGAGAATGAAATGTGTCAGCAAAATTAGCAGGAGAAACTTATGAACCGTTTGCGTCACTTGATGTTTCACTTTTGAGCTCTAAAATTAGGAGCAACCTACGTCACATGCCAAACATTACACTTTCAATCTTGCTGAACTTGTTCAGGATCTCGTCTGTTTTCCCTACTCGCTGAAGAGTAGAGAAAAAACAAACAAACGCATTTGTTTCAAACTACTTGTACATGTAAGGCCATTTTCCAATACTCAGCTTCGGCTCAGTCTCAGGCTTCAACTGTTTTTTAAAACTAGCTGACTTTGAAGCTGTAAGTGCACTAATTAGTCTAATAGTGCCACAAAACATCAAATAAGATGCAAGAGAGCAAAAACTTACTGTAATACAGTTTGATTTAAACGCTTCAGGCCTACAATCGAGGATTGGTTTCCTACACAAAGCCTGAGACGGAGACAAAGTTGAGTATTGGAAAATGGCCTAAGTGACAAGTCAGATGTTTCAAGGATGATCTGTCTCGTTCGTAACTGTTCCAACATTAGTTGCAAGCCAGGTGTTGCTTAAATCCACAGCCTGTAATCTTCACATTATGATCCCAACAAGAATATGACAGCTCCCCCTAGATGTGATCAGTTGACTCCATCAGAAAGTGGAATAAAAAAAATCACTTCTCATATGCTATACCGCATAAATATATTCAGCAACCATGTTATAACACGGGATGGCCACCTGCAAGAGGAAATGCATAATTCATGATACATGTAATTCTGAGAGTCAATTGAAAACCAGGCAAATGTCGCTGTGTTAAAAAAAAAAAAATAAAAATAAAAGACCTCTCTGCCTTCACAGTGTAGAAAGTGGCGGACATACATGTACATATGACATACAGAATATTAAAAGCTCAAGGGGAATATACTGGTTACTTACCGTTTAGACAGAATGCAGACTGTTGAGTTAACTATTAACTCTAGTCTAGTGCCACGGAGTAAGTGGTAATCCAATTTGAATACTAAATGATCGGCAAAATGAATATCACAAGCGCTGCATATGCCGGTAGTCTTACAGAGGGTAAACAATTGCCAGACACCAGCCACATGGATTTCTAGTCATAACATCAGGTGTCTTTACTGCTGGGTTCTGACTAAAAGAGTTTCACAGACTACAGCATGAAAATTGGATTTTTAAAAAAAAATTTTCTTACAGCGAGACAAAGGAGGAGAACATTAAACTGGCGGCAGGGCGAAATGACAATAAAATAAAGACATGGCCATGTGCGGCTGTTCTTGGCATGTAGTCAAGGCATTATGCACACGGTGTGCATACTGCCAACAACTGCAGTCAATGAATGGGGTATGAAATAACAATGAGTGGCATGCCAATGTACACGTTGTACTGTGCTCACCTCTGAGTACACACACAAGGCTCTCGCTGGCGGTCTGGCTGGATTGAGAAGACTGACCCACAGGGTAACACAATGAAAATCAATAGGGACTGTCCAGATCCCTAAGGGTCAACAACTGTTGGTCAGTTGACAGGGTGCAATAGTCCATGGACACGCTGGCTGGTCAATCCAGTGGTACAACTCACACACGGCAATGTGGGTAATGATTTCCACGTTAGATTTATGCATGAACCGATCAGCGGACGGACGGTCAAGCAGTTTGTGTCTCCCCCCTGCGACCTCCGCTAGCTGGCAATCCACTAATGACTGGGCAAAGCTTGCGGTCTTGGCACCGTTCCACCGAGGAATTCCCTGCCAATCAGACAGTCCCGGTGTGTTGTTATGCGTATGTGTGTGCGTGTGTGGGGGGGTTCTCTGTACCACAACGACAGTAAATATCAGAGGGGGAACCCGCAATGGTTTGGATCCAATATTTGACTAGACAGACAGTTAAAGCCTACAGATCTGCATCCAAGCCGTCTCAATAATGCCCACCAAATGTACCCAATTTTTAATTCTTATATCTGGTTCTGGAGTTTGGGACACCGGTGGGGGGATTACGCTGATAATTGTGAGTGGGTGTATGTCCCCCTTCTCTGTAGCTCGGTCATCGCATACATTAGACCTCTCCATGTGTATGGAGGCTATTTTGAGATCAGTGTGTGTGTGTGTGTGTGTGCATAATGATACTGCCCTTCCAATGCTCTTTGTGTTGGCATCAAAGGTGTGGACTGGTCCACTAGGATGGAGGGGGGTGGTCAAGGATTTGGAGGGGATCAGAAATAGTATGGTATGACACGTATAAACCTCCAGCACATGTACATGTACTGTACATGCACTGCACATCATGTTTATCTTGGCTGCAGCATCAGATGGCAATATATAAATATCATTTTGCTGTATGCACCTGTACATGTATATCAATCTTGTAGCACTGAACAAGCCACACTGCAGGTGCAGGTAATGCAATGGAGTATACATGTGATGCAATGGAGTATCATCAAAATCAAATCATGTTTAGATATGTTCAACATCTAATGCACTCATGGACACAAATATCAAAAGCACTTATAAGTTTGACATGTGGTACTGTAGGTTGTAGGATACTACATAAAAAGCATCCTTCAACTGACCAAATGTTATACCCTTGCCCTACAGCGATATTCCACATGGATACAGTTCCCACTCCTTCATGTACAAGCGTATGGAACAGACCAGGGTCCAGTATCATGCATTCCTCATTATGGTTCTGCCAAGTAGGTGTCTACATACTGCTAACTAGTGCTATCAGTTGTAAACATGGGTTCTGAAAGGGTTGAGAGCTCAGGCAGTGCAAGGGGTGACAGGTGGGGTGGAGCATGGAGTGGGGATAGCGGTTGCGATCAGTTTATCAGATCAGATTCTGAAAGGACGTCCATCTACAGTACATGTACAATCCATGCATGGTTACATACTCTGACATTATGGATGCAGGGATTGGTTCTGCTGAAGAGAAGGCAACTTGGTGAAGAGACTGTGTGGGATGGGTTCAGTCCAGAGGAGCAAAGCATGGACATGAGCGCAGCGATGTTTGACCGGTTATAGGATGAGCAAGGGTCACAATGATGAGGGTGCAGGGGAAAGACTGAAGTAACACTATCAGATCAGTTGAGGGATATTGCTAGAAGGAATGTTAAAAATGTTGCATTTGATGAAGGAAAGGAAATCGTGATTAAAATGATAGTGATGGAAGAGAGAGATAATAAACGTGATGATTGATGATGGAAGTCCTGGAGACTTGATTTGCCGTCCTAAAAAACTTACATTCACTTAAAGTTTTCATAAGACGTCTCTGTAAGCACTTTTTTACACATGCTACAAGCCACAAAATAAGGAGGGCCTGATGTTTCAATCCTACCCAAATCTTTCTCAAATACAAACTGACAAGTAGACAGGGACAAATCAGTAAGCAGGGAATCAACAAAGCCTGGATGAACGCAGGATGAGAAAAGGAAAGGGTGGGAAGGCTGGTCACAGTGGCTCTGATGATAAGGGGTCAAGGGCACTGCATAAAACGCATGGTTGAGCAACAAAGGGATGTGAGGTGAGCCATTCAAATTGTAAACAAGAAAATCTTGAACAATCAATTTTTTTTTCATTAAAATATGCTGGTCTATGAGGAACTCGAGATGAATACACACTGGTTCTTGCCCTAAAGTTAGTATACACCATTTGTCAACAGTGCACAAGTACATTACACACATCGTTGGAGACGTCTACTTCAGTTTGTGATCTAAATGAGCACCTTTTTTCTTTAATATGGAGTTCTAACGAGCCTGCACATTTTACAAAAAAAAGGTTGCTGAACATATCTCCCCTATGGCAAAGTGGCTCATCCCAAATCAGAGAAGATGGTTACATCAATGACTGTGAAAAAGAAAGGAGCGACTCTGAAAAAAAGATAGAAAAAAGTGACTGTAATTTGATTTTGATATGAAACCCCCCGTGACATAATGCAAAACAGCGAGTGATAGACAGCAACACGTCATGTTTCATTCATAGGCAAATTTCTGATTGCAGTAACTCGGCAGTGGCTACGTCGAGCACCTGAATTGAACAGAAGATGCTTTACGTAGAAAAGCACATTTGTATGCTCGCTGACTATGCTACGCAGAACTCAGTGCGCATTCGCAATAAAAACATGAATAGGGTTCCCTATGCGACGCTTTAAGCCCCTGTGCCTAGAAAAGTATCCAATTTCTTGGATAAACACCCACCGACTGGGCTAATTCAAAAGGATACGTACAATAATATTTGTTGTTTATGGGTTGCTGAATTTCATATGATATTGCCAGCTACTTGTTTAACATTGAGCCGACGTGCCAACAACCCAGAAAAACATTTGCTCTTCTGGATTCAACACCCACTCCTCGACTGGGTACACTGGGTTCCTTCCTGGGTATAACGCCCACTCATGAATTTGAATTTTGGGTTTCATTCCGGTCTTACCACCCACTTTCAAGTTCTCCTATCTGAAGATGGTAACTTTGATGTATGAATTCTCCAGTGAAACTGAAGAAGTGCCACATTGCTGGGCTAAACACCCACACCTCGCTAGACTAGGCTCCATCCTGTTGAACCCAATAGATAAACTCAGGGCTAGTCACCCACTCCTCACTGGGCTTATCCGGAGTTCTTCATTCTGCCTGCACAGCTGTACTCTAATTATTGTTGGCGCTGTACTTTCGGTGACTCCCAACGGTGGGTGTCAAATTACGCAGACAAACCCGCCTACAACCGCGGGCAACTGGGCTTTAGAGCAGGCTGGTGCATTTCCTTTAATTTGCATTCTGGCGTGTGATTTGAATCCATAGATCTCTACTTTGTCCTAATTGGTCATGCAGGTCTTGACCTGACCGTAGTGGAGTGCAGAGAATAACGACAATTCAAATGGAAGATACCTAACCAAAGACCCCTCCATCTTATGTACATGTATGTGCCTTGCTGTAAGTCAGGTCACATAAATTACTACTGTTTCCCGACATAGATTTTATTTGGGATGTGGTACATGTATATTGATCTATGAGGTTGTCAATAAAGGTCCTGGTACTTTCTGTGTCTTTGTTTTCAGAAATACCATTTGTGTAATCGTGATTCAAATGTACACGTGGGAAGAACATAATTACCTAAAGAATTAAGAGTTCATAGAGGAACGTGTAGGCACACAGAGTCATTAAAGGTGGGGGTGGAAGCACCCATGGTGTATTTGCATGGTGGGGGAGGTGTCTAATAGAAACTGTATGACTTAGCATAATCTAAATTCTCTAAGTGTGCAAGGTGTTGAGGGACCTTCGTTATACAGTGGACATCATACTGACCTTATATTTCATGGCCTTAATTTTACGAATTATTCAAAGCGGGCAAAAGAAATATATCATTAAAGATGGGGGTGGAAGCACCCATGGTGTATTTGCATGGTGGGGGAGGTGTCTAATAGAAACTGTATGACTTAGCATAATCTAAATTCTCTAAGTGTGCAAGGTGTTGAGGGACCTTCGTTATACAGTGGACATCATACTGACCTTATATTTCATGGCCTTAATTTTACGAATTATTCAAAGCTGGCAAAAGAAATACGTCCACACTGAGGACAAAAGGTACAGACATCTTTCCTTCCTTTTTTAAAATTGGCATAAGAGTAATAATTCAGAGACACTTTTTTTGTGCAAAGTAGTCATTCCCTCCCCCCTTGTAGAAATGTTTCGGTGTCGTACACCACACGGCCACTTATCCATGCATAACCCAGTACCTGCTTTACATATTTCTAACATTCCACATTCTACAGTCACGCATGCCTGCATCACT
Source organism: Acanthaster planci (assembly GCF_054643075.1). Taxonomy (NCBI): domain Eukaryota; kingdom Metazoa; phylum Echinodermata; class Asteroidea; order Valvatida; family Acanthasteridae; genus Acanthaster; species Acanthaster planci. The sequence goes on along the minus strand of NC_141790.1, from coordinate 13,758,725 downwards.
AAAAGCGAATTCATTTTTTGTACATTCCCAGGTTTACATATTTTGCAGGGGGTAAGACAAGGAAACACGGTCAATGATTACTTCAACTTGTGATTATTATTTTGTGGACGATAAAAATTCACTGTTTTGAGGCTCCCTCCCAGCAGTCTCCTGTGCTCCACACATCTGTGATATCTCCACCTAAGTGATGATGTACAAGAAGCCGATTGAAACTATGATTTCTCATATGTCTCGCTGGAGAAGACAGGCGGTTGTGAGGGAAGGGGGGGCGGTGGTAGACAGAATGGTGAGAGGGCAAAGAGTAGGATGCAGACATTTCAATTACGATACCTCGGTCAAAGACAGATCATGCCCAGCAGAGATGCCCTGAATTCCCAAGAACTCCTGGGTACTTTACTCTGCCCATGCACCAAGGCTGCATCGTAAAAGCAAGGATGAAGGATCCACATACAGTATGCGCATCACTTATCTTGAACACACACCAAGCCCCTTCCATTATCATACACCGTTAAACACAAACTGAGAGCACAACAAAAATCCTCGTTAAGGTATCCCACAAAGTAACAGCCGAGTAGTAAAGTAACTACAAAAATGCTTTCAAAGGTGATGCCAGTTACCTTTTTTAAGAGTGATTATTTTGAGAACCTGCACTTTTAAGGGCATTTTTAAAACACCTGAATCCATTATACAACCCACAATTTATCCACACAAAAGATTTACAATGACAGCTATTTTTCGTAAAATGTTGAATTTGAATTTTTGACAGATGAAAGTGACTGAAGGTAAATTTATACATTCATCTTCTGACAAACACATACAATGTTGGTGCACGTTTTGCAAAACACCATACAATTCACATAAAATTAAAAATAAATTCTGACGGAAAATTATAATATTCATTCAAATTCATCATTCATAAAAAAAATTGATGCTCATCTCCAACTGTATGTGCATGCCTAAAATATTTCTTATTGTGCAAAAAAGAGAGGGAAAAATGTTTAGCCCAAGCTTCTGCAATAATAACCCCCCAGCCAATTGAAATGTGGTACATGCAGCATTACAGCTACAAGGGAGTCTTAATTAGAAATGGAGTGTTGCCACAAGCTGGCCATGAACTGCCCTCCTCCAGGATTTGCTCAAAGGGAACACACACACAGCCAGCGCAACGCTGCCTCATTTTAATTTCCTTACCCATCAGAATCTAGGACCATGCCAAGACCTTGGGTCTGTGGTTGTACTCGGGTCCTTTCTGTCGCAACAACGTCACTGCAACAGCACCGGTTAAGGTACAATGTAATGCAGGCTACCAACTGTCTGATGTGGTCAATAGCAACATTGATGGTCAGCACACAGGGCTGAGGAATAAGGTCAATGCTATCTGGTGGGGTTGGGTATCAGACCCACGAGGCTCAATTCCAAATAGCCTGCTGCCAAACTCCGAAGACTATGACCAATTCCGCTTTTATATTCTAATCCTGATTACAGTTGAGAATTTAATATTTGACTTGTGAAAAATCAAGACAATAAACCCAAGCAGTAGGTTAAAGGATCCCAAATTATCAATAAAGCTCTCCCCTGTGCTGACTAGGCTATAAATCTGTTCTTGGATTAATTTTTGATAGCATTTACATGTAATTAATGGAAATTGCAAACACAATATTTAACATGCAGAGTTGTTTAGTGGGCTCACCACTAGTATTTCTTTGATTCTTGAGTAACAATAAAAAAGGACAATGGGGGACAAATTTGAGATTAAGAAAATGTTCCCATAAAATATTTCCCACAGGAATGCTAACCGAGCAGCAATGAGACTGACTGTTTCATTGTGATCAGTTTCCGTCCCGAGGACAATAATTCATGCATATCTTCTTTCTGAAGCAGGCTTTCATGCACAGCGTCTCTCCTATCATGGATTTCACCCCTTTCTCTTCTCATCCTAGGCAATGCAAGCTGGGTGTCTTTTACGGGCACCCAGTCCTGAATTACATGTGTTGACTGAAACTGGTGTAACAAAAAGTAGCGGGGGGGGGGCAATGTGCCCTGAGATGGCCAATTTGGAAGAGGGGGGAAGGAGGCAAGGCTGAATGACAGGTGAATCAAAGGCACCAAAGCCGTGAGTGGAAGAATGGAAGATGATGTGGATTTGGGTGGAACATGAGACTTTGTAGAAATTGAGAAGGTTAGCATCCGTAAAGCACGGATAAGACCTGGATATTGAAAAATTATAAACACTGAGAAAAAACCCTGGACGGACGCATGCAAAATTGTGTGAATTTCTCATGGCACAAAGTGTACAATGAAGGTCCCAAGTATAGCATATGTGTAATTCAAAGGGAAAATCCATTTTTGAGAGCTAACTAAGGATGCTTTGTTGGTTACAATCCTTTCATTTCATTGGTTTGAGAACAAAAGATGATGTGGCTCACTGTAATACTTCTCTGAGTCCTTCATGGTAAATCGGGACTTTGTTAGATCATGTGATGGGGAATGATTAGGGAAGCAGCGGGAGGAGGGGATGGAACTCAGTGGCTCATTCTGAGGAACATTCACAAGTCAACAAAGTACTCCATCTCGGCAATTCCTCCCAAAGCCCGGCCCCATTCAGCCACGCAGCCTCTTCAAATTTGCCAGTGAAAAATCGGTGCATGGCTGCGTGCACCATTACGGAGCGGCGGTGAGTTTCACGCCTCGTGGATACCACACACATTCACACACACCCCCTCTCCTCTTTTCTGAGTCACAAAAGATGCTCACAATGGATGTACTCCCCACTTCTTAACTGATCTCTCCCCAATAATCACTGCCATAATGTACCCACATTCCCCAAGAGACAGTGAGTTCAATGCGGTGGCTCCCCTCACTAATTGCAGCCTGTTGTTCTCCCCCCCTTGTCTCCCCTTTCGTCAGGCTCTCCCCTGTCCACCCCTCTCCACCTTTTCTATCAGGCATGGCAGAGTCAACATTCATTCAAACTCATAAAGAGTGTCCTTATTTTGATTTATTTTCATAAAAAAGCTACGTATGCTGGGCAGTGCTTCTCATGTTACCCCCTTTTTCCCACTCCTTTTTTCTTGAAAGGGGAGGTCTGCTGATGCACCCTGTGTAGAACGAGACACTTTACTGGACAATCACACTACCGGAGGGTCCTTTGATAACTGTCTACCAAAGTGGGGAGAAACGTTTGTTCCAGGTTGAAGGTACATGTAGAACAAATAATTCAGGAGCTCCAAATCACAGCATTCTGCTCCTTGTTTGACAACTGGCATAAAATGGACTCAGAAAATAACCAATAATTCATGATCACACAATGCTCCCAATAATTCTTCAGGGCACAAAGTGGAGTGGGTTCTTTAAGAAACAGAAATTGCCAGCAAAAAGCACCAATAATTACGGAACTTCAACCCAACATTCTGAACAATGAGCAGCAGATACCGTTATCTTGTTTATCCAGTCCATTTATCAATTTGGGGCACTGTGTCCAAAAAGTCAATAAAAAAAAATATCCCAAACTGTTATGAATGCATAAACAAATATCAGCAAATACTAAATCCAAATCAAAGACAGGTTTAATATTAACAACTGTACCAGATGATATGCTGGCTTCTGACTAAATAAGGTCTGTTGTGATGTCAAGAACTTGTGCTTGTATTACTGGCTCTATCCCTAACCACCAGGCCGAAAATAGCAAGCCCAAACACCCACTTTCATTTTCCATTTTAACCCCAAATCTTTCTCTTCTCTGCTAAGAGAGAAACTTTAAGATTGCACAGCAGTGCATTCTTGCAATTCAGGAGAGCAGAACATAATTGCTGCAAAATTTGTGGAGGGGATTCTGATGCTAACTTAGAACTGCAAAAACATCAAACCCAGCAGTTTTTTTTTTTTTTGAAGATTGATTGGGTGTGTAGAGCACACTCACGACTAGTTAACGCGAACCTTGACGTGCAAATTGTGGAATACAAAGAACGCACTACTAGTTAATACTTCTCTACTCTGTGGTGGCTCTCGGCTGTAGGGTAAAGGGCTCCTTACATTGTAGGTAAAGTATCCCGATATGTAGTTCAAGTATTTTCAAAATGGGTTTGTAGAAGTAGACAGTGCTAACTGAGTACTCTCACCCTGAGGGAAGGGTGGGAGGGTTGGGGGAGGTGATTGTGGTGAGAGTGGATGATGGTGAATTATGACACTTGTCATGGTGGTAATGAGGGGTTTTTAAAAATCTCAATGAGGTGACAGCACAAAACACGATGTAGAAACTTTTTGGCAAGAACTCAATTGGTGTTTTCACAGAAAGATTCTTGAACATCAGAAAGTTTTTCCACTGATTTGCTGGATCCCGCGGCAAAATCTGCAGGCAATTTCCATCCGTGGGTGTCATTATCAACAACTGATACTTTTCTCTAGAAAATGCCTTCCCTTTTAAACTCTTCACATGTATTTACTTTGTGTCTTTGTGTTATAAAATCCAGCAGACTTTCTGGGACACTGGTACTTGGGACTGCTCACTGGGGCTTTGCCAAAATGTCAAGTTTCCAATTGCGTCCAGAAAGCTTGCAGACCCGGATCTGTTTTCAGGAAATGAATACATGTATGGCCAATTTTAGCGAGCAGCACTTTTAAGAGGAAATAAATTCACATAAATGGACTAGCAATGGGACCGAGTGGGGAATATTTCACGGAAATCAACGTCCATATTTGTTAAACAAATATGACAGAGAATCGGTAAAAGAAGAATCACTACGTAGTAGTTATGTTGTCGTGAAAATAAAACTAGAGAGTGAGAAATGCATCGGGTTAATCACAGGGGAACCACCAGAAAATGGTTACTGGGTAGGCTAAAAATACAGACTCTCATTAGCAAGAATTGGCATAGTACCAAATTTCAAGAATAGTGAGTGTGAGATACTTGACATGGGAATTCGCTTCAAAAAAGCTCATCTCAGATTTGTGTCTACTCTCATGTAAGACATATTCAGCAAAACAAGCTTAGTACATGTCATATCAAATGGAATGTCTAAATAATATGCATAGAATGCATAAATGTGAACAATTATATCTGTATATACATGCACTAAAATATTTCCAGTTGTTATAGTGCAAACAGAATAAAAAATTCTGCTAAGTCCCGATAATCACTTCAAAGTACACAGGAGTTTGCATGCATGTTAACAGCAGATACAGGTTTTTTGGTATCTATTTGAAGTCATTTTGGTTCCCTTAAACAAGGGTTGATGGCACAGCTACACAAGACAGGCTTTGTCACAAATTAACTCAATTTCTCTTGTCACACAAATCCTGGGGAATAATTGCCTTCCTCACAGGCAGACTGTGAACAATCATCAGCAACCACGTGAATGCTGCGATGCCTAGCGTTGCTGTCCGCATTCAAGCCACGGACGAGGCACACACACTGTCTGTAACTACGATCTATGCCACTACTCCGACCTGGTCGTTAAAGAGATTGCACATCGCGTTTCCATAGCAACCTTAAACGTGGCGTCATCCGAAGCTACGGTGCCCTCTCTGTCACCTGTGGTGGCACTGGCATGTGCAGGGGGTCATGAAATTTGATGGACATAATGTACTTGACACTAAAATTAGCATATTCAGAAAACAGGATAAACTATGTATGAAAAGCTGGTCGAATGGAAAAAAAGAACAAATATTCCCTTTTTTTCTATTTTACAAAATACCACAGGCTCTGGTATAGTGTTGCTTGATTCTCTGAATAATAATCAACAAAGATCACAAAGGCCATTAAAAAGTGCAGCACTTGGGCCTCATAAACCTCAATCATCATCTACCCAATGCGACCTAAGGTCAAGTCACATTCGGCAACAGTCTGGGGCATGTCTCCACAATGCATTTAACACCTGTCCATGGCATAAAGGGGTCATTGACCTTAAGGTCACAAGCCTCATTAAAACAAAAGAGTGGCATGTATGTAGGCTTCTATAATGCACAGGGCATACTGAGTAGGGGACATTATGTGGTTTGTGTTTCTTTTCCTTCGCAGAACAGCATCTTTTAAAACCAAACACAGTGCCATGCATAATGGCATTACTCTCTCTGTAACCAGATTGACTAAGCAGTACAGTTGAGTTGTGAATCCATCCCAGAAAGAAAGTTATCACACTGACGAGCAGCGAAGGGTCCTTCCTGAAGCAGAACTTTTATCGTTTCTGGAAACTTCACCGGGACTTACACCTTCCGTTTTAGTTTTGAGAATATCATGAGGAAAGCACGCAGCAATGTTTGAAGTTCCTAGAATTTTGAAAAGAATTCACTGCATGTAACTGCACAAACAGAATCTGTACATATCTCAGTTTTTCAAAAAAATAAATAAAATGAAACTAATTCAGTGAAGGTATCCAGTCAACAACATCTGTGAAGACAATGAGAAGAGCTCTGGTACCCTTTGAACAGGAACAAACTTTCACACACACAAACAAAATAGGCGATCAACAAGTGCAAGAGTGTTTGCTCAGCAAAACAACTGGTTACCAGTTAAAAATACAGTGAGCAATGTTCTTGTGGTTGGTTCCCGGCGGATGTGCACTTTGTCTACACGACTTTTTGACAAAGGGTAAGAAACAATTGCGCTGTGCCGCTGCACATGTATCTTCAGCAAGGTACAAGGCGACAACACTGTATTTTTCTCTTCATCTAAAATGTCAGCACAACAAAGAGACTTTGATCTCTGGGTGCACATGTGCGGTGCACAGCATGAGAGTTTTGGAAGGAGGGTAGAAAATAATTTCCCTGGTACAATTCCTTTGAGGCCTGACAAAGGGCTTTCAAGTTGTGATTTCTTGACATTTCAGACTGCCACTGTCTTACGGGCATGCAGAATCAGCCCCCGTCCCTGTGTTGTTTCACCAACAGTCCAGCCAGTCTTGCTGTTGGACTTGTCGTGACAATGTTACAGAGGCCCTACCTGCCCTGGTCTTTTTCAAATATCACTTGTGGGGGCCACGAGACGAAGGTGTCGATTCATCATGTTTAATGAATTCCATTGGCTGGAACTGTTTGTCTCACTGATTCTGCATGTGATTGTGCCAAGTCACTGAGGGTCTAAAGTGTCACGTTCTGAGAATATGACTATGCGTAGGCCCAACCAGTGAATGTACAACCAAACCAATTCTCTGAACCTTCATGAGTGGGTTTACTATACTGTGCATGGCACACCTGACGCATGGCCTCCATACCAAAAGGGAACAAACTCTATGCGATCATTAACGTGAAATAGTGCATCTTACGCTGAAATTTACACTGAATTGAAAGGACAACCAGACAAAGAAACCAATGTTTAGATATTGAGCAAGAAAAAAAAAAAAGAAATTGGAGTTTATGATCTGTGGATGCTGACAGATCTATGTAACCATGTATACTAGGTGTTCACTGGTTGAATTTTAAAATTCATGATTCATGTTTGAAAAGTTTCAAAAGGGGAAAATTTATTTTCCCCAATAAATTGCATATGATACATTGCATATATGACAGGGGCCAGGGGCAGGAACTGGAGAAAAGAAAATGGTTACCGGTAGCTGGGGAGGGCTGGGAGTTTAATGAAGGGTGTAGGTGGGGTATAGATAGAGGTGAAGAGAGAGGTGGGTTAACGGTTGGGCAGAGCTGGGTGAGGTAAAGGCAAGAGTAAGCTGGGGGTGATTGGTAGGTTGAGCTGAACCTTAAACATCCCAAATCCATCAAAATCCATTCCTTGTTCAGGTAGATTTTGATGGCCTCAGTCCAGAAGGCCTGAGATGACCACATGTTGATGGACTTGATCCAGGAGGCCTGAAGTGCTACCAGGACATTCAGTGAATGTTGTCATGGCAATAGTGCTGATGAGGTCATGAAAGCCATGTGTCATGGGTCCATCAACAATGACCATCACATCAACAAGTAATCTGGATTGCACAGAGAGTGTTGGATTTAGAAGGATTTAATCCAGTGCAAAGTGCATGTAAAAGACACTACTAAATGACACCTACCTGTAAGGTTAAAACCCACACTTTCTCTCTCATTTCCAACACAAAACAATGCTGTCCTACGAACTGACCCTTACTTGACCCTTTCCCCTGTTGTCCAATTATTTCATTTAAAAATACTAGTAGTTGGAGGACACTCAAATACGGCATGCAACACATTAGCTACAATTAGTCTGGCTCCAGGAACTGGACAACTTATCAGACACAAGTAAACAGGTAGGGCGTCCCCAGGGAGACAGGGAGGAAGACCTTGGGTCCAGGGGTGTGGGTGGGTTCTATGCTGGAGGGAAACTTCACAGGATGTTTCCTTCAATGAGGATAGCTAAAAACGGGGGTTTTGATGGGGCTGCGCTAGTGCACCAACATTACCAAATTAACTTGGGTTCAAAGATTCAAAGTTAACGCAAAATAGACTATGAGCATGCAAACAAGTTCAACGAAACATTGCAAAGGTAAGATGTTTTTCGGGCAAGTAATGGATTTTTAAAAAACATGTATGTATATGTACATGTACATTTTGCATTTAGGCCTTATATTTTTGAAAAGCACTGTGAATTTGGGCATGCATAATAATCAGCCTGCATTTACACTAAGTCCAAAAATGACATATAGGTGACCCATCACATCAAAACCAGGAGCAAGTCACATACTGATGGTGACATGCCAAGGAAAATGGAATTACAATGTACAGGTGTACATCTTTGCTGATCATTTTGACAACACTTCCTTAAATCTTAAACCTGAAAATTCACTTAGTTGATGGGAAATCCCTACTGGGTTACATAAATTTGCATTTTTGGAATGAAATTTAAATGTATCTTCTTCCAACAGACAACCAAATTTCTGGGTCGAGTTTGTTCAGAATTTTGTCTGAAAAAGACATAAATAAAAATCCTTCATTTCAAAATAAACACATTGACAAAATTATGATAAACCGACGCTGTGAGTGCATTATGTTACATGTGGCCTGAGCACAAACAAGCATGTGCATAGACATTTTAGACAGACAAATAGCACATGGCATGCCCCTTAGATTTCAAAAACCTGGCATGGGGCGAGCACAGTGTACGCAGAGACACTGCCTCCACTGGTTGGAGGTATCGTCTTGTGAATAGATACTCATGAGGCAAGAACGCACAGCGAGTCTGGCAACTAATAAATGGGTGCTCCTTTCTGCATGGTGAGAAATCACCTGCCAAAACAGGGAAACCAGGACAGCTTGTACAGCAGCATACATGTACATATCCAACAACTTACTTTTGCCTTTATCACCGTCTTGGACTGTGTGTTAACTAGCTGCGATCTCCCTTAATTTTCTGTCCACAATGAACAATATCCATGCTTCACTGATCAGGTGTGTCAACTAAATTGATTGCATTGTAAATTGTTACTCTTATTTTCCATTCACAAAAACCAAGTGGGCCCAGGTTTAAAAACAAGATTAATCAGTATACTATGATATCTCCTTATGTAAAGTTGCTTGGCAAAGAGCCCGAACACGAGACAGACAAGCATGACCCATTTCCACATTTCATTAATTCCCAGAAAACCGGCATCAGGTATAACAAAGAAATACCCACTGAACATTAAACCTAGCACAAACAAGTGAGCCATAATTACAACAATTGGGCTACACCAGTGATGTGCATACGTGTACGAATAACTGTTACTGCTCCTTGAATTGGAAAATTTGGCCATGAAAAAAACTGGTGTATAGCCCTAAGTGTCCTGCAGGTCCTGCACTTCAAGAAATCTGCACCAAAACAAACCCTCAACTCTGACTTTTACTGACTGCTCCTCAGAATGTGCATTTGTGAACTATTGGTGAACTCTTCAGATAACAGAATACATGTAGTAGACTTGTTATGCTGGTTTGGTCATCGCTCATCGGAGCTGCGGGGCACTGTGTGGGCAAGTCTCTACATGTACTGTACATGATAAGCCTGCATTACTGTGCCGCTCAGCCTCTTCAACTATTGCACCTTGCATAAGCTGCATTCACCATATTACGTCATTAGAATATTTGTAAGATGATGGACTCCAGAGGGCAGTCTAATGCAAACTTAATTACAGATTATGATTCGAGCAAAACACTTGTCGTTTATGGTAATGTGTACGAATAGGGAATATAAAAACTGACTATTAAATTCAAAACTGACCAAAATACCCCGGTACTCCCTATTACCAGTAATACTAGTCCATGTACAGTACATGTATGCCTTAATGTCTACGACGAGATCTTACAATTGACTTTTTTAAAGTGTCAATTTTTAGCTTGTGTTAATAGATGGATTTCACATTAGCGCCGTCTGCGCATATCTGCATTGAAACCGAGGCTCTCTGTGTTGAACTTCGTCGTGCACCCCCCCTGAGTCGACACAGTACATGCAGTATCCGGTTCGTAAGTGTGGTGCCACTTCAGTTTAAACCACGACCACTGCACAAGATAAACGACCATCGCAGGTACGTTAGTTGGCGGTAAATTGCCGTTATTTTCTTTTGATTTCACATGTCGAGTCATCCTGAAAGACTCTTCCACAAAAATTGGCAGCCTGAAAAGTCTGAATTTAACATACCTTTATGTATTTTGTGTCTTAACTCCTTACTTTCCATTGTCTGATCGTATTAAGAATTGAAGCTGACACATACAGCCTCGTTTTCAAACCCGGAAGTGTGCAGATTGACGCTAAAAGCGTCGTACTGGGATCCCTCTGTCTTTGTTTACAACACACTTTGCAAGTGGCAAAGGTTTGTAAGCTGCACATACATGTACATGGTTGCAATTGTATATAATTGAAATTTTTGTGCAAAGGAAAAGGAGGCAGCAATACAAATGAAGGCAATGGCGGGGTTTGTGGGATGAAAATAAGTGACCTGCACCAACACCATGCCCAAAGATGCTCATCACTTAGATATGCACATCATGTCCGTGGAATGCCACTTCCCAATGACATCTACATCTGGACAGATGCTGCTTACTGACGGCTCCGCCCATTAATATATGCATAAACTTAAGGTGCCTTGGTACCAACCGGGGATTATAAATATGCGGAGCCATCTGCTTGGGGCTAGGGGACCGGCGATGATGCCCACCGGTGGCACTTGTGCCGAGGGTCTGCTGCTTAATGCTCAGCCAACCATTGAAAATGTGACATGGAAAAAAATGAACAGTTTTTGATGATGAACATTAGTCTGCTGCGTCCTTGATGGAGTAACTGCACAGAGCGAATGCTTTATAAAATGTCTGACTCTTGATGGGGTTTCCTTTTGTTGATGGTTGGTTGAAAGGGGCAATACAAGCATGCGCGGACCTAACTAACGAGTTACTGTAGCTGTTTTTAAGACAACGATGGAAAGACTTAGCGAGCACAAAGGCTTCCTTCTGCCAGAATTAAAGGGGGCAATTAAACGAGAATATCAGCATCAGGAATGAACCTCTGCATTTGTGTGGAGCCCCGAGCAACATGAAGGAAAATATGCATGTTTACTGTCTAAAGGGCCTCCACATTCAGCAGAGATGCGAATATAGTACTAATGCAGGCAGTCTGAGCTGCTTTGCTTTAAATTCATAAGGGTTCTTCAGTGCCTTGAAAAATCGGCGAGTGCAAGTCCTCTGCACACTGGCATCGTACATATGCTGAATATGCAGCATGTGACTACACAACGCAACACTTGCAAAGGAGCAAGTCTAGTGGTAAAAGTCAATTCACACTTGTAGACATGAGTGGCCATTATCAAAAAGTCCTTGTGATTGGAATTACATGCATGTTACGTTTCACCCTACGATGTTAATGTTCCATCATCCTCAGCTTCATGATGTGTGCAATGTAAATGATGGATGTGTATTATTTCAGTGGTCCATGTACTTGTACACACCTTTCATGTTTTTACCTCCATGATCCAACATAACGTGTAAACTAGTAACAACACATTGCAATGCTGAGGGCATTCAAGGTCACACTTAGTGACCACTTATCATCCACTCAAACAAGGCAAAGCTATTGGAGTCTGCATTGTTACAAGTCAGTGTACTTTTGCATTTATCTGTGCTGTCAACGAGAGTACAGCCCAGGGATGATATACTGTACACTTGTGAAGTGAAAAAAGGAGTAAAACTACAGCCATGAAGAGAACAGGTTGTATCATAAATTTTGGCAACCCTACATTTTCAAGCTTGAACTTGAGGTATTTATAATTTCAGCACAAACAGGTGAACTGAAAAGAATGGCACTTGACAGATCACTTGACATCTTGATTATTCTGAAAGGGAAGAATCCATAAACTAGAACAAACAGCTTTGTGTATAAATGATTCCTTTTATGTGGCACGTTCGCATTCATCTCTGCAAATACACACTAAAAGTTACTTGTCGTGTTTGGTCTCTATTTGAAACAGATGATTTCAGGGGGTAAAATGTACATGTACAGTCAACTAATCAAGACAGCCAAAACACGTGACAAAAAAATTAAGAGCAAAATAAACAACGAGGAAAGTGAAAACTCAAAAACCAAAAATTGTTTTGTCACTGACCAAAATTAAACTTGAATGGTGAGTCATTTCCTCATTAGTAGAAAGAGGGATTAATATTTGGAAGAGTAAATTCATTTCCTGTTACCAAATGCCCGCAGCTGGCGAGACAAAAAAAGAGCCAACATCTGTGAAATGTAAATTTAACCCATCAGATGTGGGCTGTGTTTAATGGCCTAGCTCCATTTAGACAAGAGAGGGCAGCATTGCACTAACATGACTCAGAGAAATTTTGCCCTTCTCTGGTTGAATGGCTATTAAGCTGGATTAACTGGTAATCCGATGAGAACTATATTTAGAAATCAGGGACATGCAGATGGTACACCAAAGACGGACAAGGTGTTTCGATTAGGGACGATAAGATGATTTTGAAAAATTTCAGAGATCATTTTCATGACTCCAGTGTCCAGCAAACATTCTGCGATAGCATTTTTTAACACACATGCAGTTTCATCGGAGGTAACAATGGAAAAGTATTAAAAGTTATAAAAAAAAGTCTGGTTTTCAATGAAAAATTATGATTTGTCAAGCAACAGCCGGCAAATTTCTATTCGTACAGAGTGTCTCGAAATGGCTAGGTGTAAATTCTTTAATGGGTCCATTCCGTTTCAATTCAAGTGATGAACATTAGTGTTTGCAAGCCTTCTAAAATATCAAATTGATTTGAATCTAAAAAGCACCTGAGAATATTTTACGACCTTTCCTCTGATAAAATTTGGCAAAAAATGATGCTGCCCAGATCAATCAAAATAGAGTTCCAAGAAAACCTGCAATTAAAGTGACACCCGGATACAAGGCTTACAAGCATCAATCACTATACAGTTACCTAGTAATTACATTTAACGGGCAATCAGGGCAATCAATGTGAAATGTCAAAAACTACAACTGTTTTATCCATGTGAATAGCCAGCCTTGAAGATACTGAGGATCTTACATGTACACTGGAAGGAAACTTCGGAGACATTCAGAGCAGTGAAAAGAGTGGTCCTCCTTCACTGAATATGCACATAATTATTAGCTCATACAACAAGTGAATTACAGAGAAGGATTACTAGCAGGCATGCAACTCTTGTTTTCAAGAAAAGAGAGGAAAACCTACGTGTACGACACTGTGAGTGTGCAGTGCCAAGCCAACACAGCGTGGGAAAAATGTTGAATTCTAGATGCTCTCTGGCGCATTCTGGGTAGTTCTGACAACTTGAATTGAATTTTAGATGAACATTTTTTATTTCAAAAATATGCACCCTTGTCAAGATTTCTTGTTTTTCCTTTAGCATTTGAAGTATACAACATACGTATCTTGATATCTAAAATTTTTCTAATTGATTTTTCTTGTTGATTTTATTTTCTCCACATAAGTTAGTCCGGCTTTCTTGGTGACCTTGGCAGCAACCTCTAGCGCTCATCTTTTAGTTGTGGGTTTTGGATGTTGAAGCGGATGCTTGGCAGAGCCTTTTGTTCAGTGAGATGCTTGACTGATTTTCCTCTGGCCTTTGGCATGTTATCCACAAGAATCTTGTTGACTGGCTTATGAAAAAAGTCTTTCTTTTTTCATTTTTGTGGTTCGATTTTTTTAAAAACTGGGAAATCCTTGGATCCGCAGAAGAATTACATGCCTGTAGCAGGTCTGCCTCTGTCAGGTGTCTTTGAAGTCTCCCACTCCAACTGTCGCTTTTATTTTAACTCCTTGTGTCATGGGTGCTGATTAATGACCTGTGCAGAGTGTGCTTCCATTATTCTGACGCCCCCCCTCCCAAATAATAAACCACTGACTCCATCAAGCTCTTTTGCGTAAACCTGCCACATGGGCCAAATAAATCGCATGCGCTGTACACTTGGTGGGTGGCATACACTGAGTGTATGATGTAGAGCACATATTTGAATGCAGTCCAGCTACAACGTCTTTAAATGGGTGTCGCGCACACACAAGCAATCGACTTTGAGTGCAAGCTGAAGCTATCTTTAAATCAACAGCGAGGAAAACCTTCTAAACCAAGCCCCGACCCATACGGCTGGAGTGCAAACCATCCAAAGGAACCCTACATGTATGAGTAACTAGAGCAATGAGTAGTCAAACCCAGAAGGCAAGTGGGCAGCACTCACATCTCATATATCCCAGTAAAGGTGAGGACTTGGTGAACAGAGACAGCTGAGATGTCAATGCAGGCTACTCTCAGTCTGTCCACTACTGGTTATGTCCAAGACAAGGAGTTTGATAGCAACTGGCATAGGGTATTGACCGTTTACACAAGCTACCATACCAGAGTGATATTTTTGAATCTGTGTAAGCCATAGATAGGTCTTTCAGACAATCATGTTTCAAATTCATGCTGCTGAGGCCTACGTATCTTGATACACAGCCCCTGCATAAGCTGAGCTGTTATCGTAGGCAAATTCCACTTATATTATTCCCCAAACACGGGTCTGCCAGCTGGAAATGTCTCAATCGGAGACGGACACAACCTAACGTTTTACCAAATACCCACTGCTGCCTCCCTGGTGCCCTGCCCTAAATAAAGAAGTCAGACTTTGCATAACCACACCACTGCAGAAGCCAGAGACGGCATCTACGCAAGCAGGTGCAAGCGATTTCCGAAGTGAGTACTGAGTATGACTGGTTTCCCATTCCGCGGGAAAAAAATAATAATTTGGGGGAGTTTTCCCCTGGTCCTTTATAACATAAGCTATTCTGACTAATCCTTTGTTCTGTTCCCTCAGTGGGATTCACGAACAGGGAATGTTTGGTAGTAATCTGGGAATTTGGGGATCTCTCTCTCTCTCTCTCTCTTGGGTAGCCTTGCTGTGGTGATCAATGCAGGACAAAATGAAGATATGTTTCACAGGCATTGACAAGTGACTGTAAAATATGCTAAGACAGACTTTCACACAAAATGTCCACGCCGACACACAAAACATGGCTCTTCTTTTTAAATCATCCTTTGTTCTAAAGGCAATGAGGGCACACTTGAAATAATTCCTTCGCTCATTCTCCCCACCACACATTCGTTACAAAAAAAATGGTCCAAGGCGAAACTGCTGACCTTGGTACTCAAGTCATGTCTAGTTTTCAAACCAGCTATCCTTCCAGCTCTTGTGCATATTTAAATGAAGCTCAAGCAACTGAACAGCAAATTAAAGTTTCAGTCAACAAATTCGACGTTTCTTTCCTTGTTTTGGGGCTTAGAACCTTCTGACTGCTCACAATTTTCTAATTCCCCCCTCAAGATGAATAATGCTGAAGATTTAATGAACAAGTCAGTGACGTCTTTAAGGCTAACGTTCACACTGCCAGTCCCAGAATGATCAAGAGATTCAGGCCTCGACATTAATTGTTGTCCGATTGCCCTGATCAAGTAATTCCTTTTATTGGGCAAGTAAAAATTACCAACAATTTGTCCAACTGACAGGTACTTTTTTCTTGAAATAAAAGCGTCTGTTTTGTGCGGCCAAGAAAAGCAGTCACATTTTACTTTAATTGATGTTTTCCTCTTCATAAAAGCTTTGGTAAAAAGTAAACAGCTATGTGGTGTAGAATGATTTTTTTGCATTGTTACATACATGTACATGTATGTAAAATCTCAGCACACTATACATTTAGCAGGGCACCTTTCCAGATTAAGGGAAATGCATACACAAACTGTAAAGTGCCCTTGCGTCTGGGTACCAAACCTCATAGGTTATTGCATGCACAGCACAGCAGAGCTTTGACGGCCGGAAGCTGGAAGAATGTTTTACATGTGGCTGTAACTTCAACATGAGTGAATTTTACCTGGTACTTGTGTGTGTACTTATTGCATGACACCAGGCAAAATCGTGGAGTGGTTAAGAAATAGCCATTGCCCAAACTTGTATGAATGATGCATCAGAGTCCTGCCCACATTGGGGTGACGAATATTTATGTTGCAGTGTGGCATAGCAATTTCATCAGTGGTGATTGGTTGAAAGAAGGAATTTACTGTCCCTATGCAGCAATGAGCAACTAAATCAGGGTTTGGGCAAGTAAAATCCTACCTCGGGCAAGTAAATTCTCAGTGCTACTTGCCCGATGGACAAAAAGTTACACAAAATTAATGTTGATGCCTAGAGATTTCAAGCTGACTTTTTGGTTCACATACACCAGCACTTGAAAGACACCACCAGTACTGCACAGTCACACAAATTACACTTTTCCTGTCACTCTGTCTTTAGACTTGAGTATATCAACTCAGCTTTCTTCTGTTTTTCATCAACGGCGTCATGTACAGACATCTCTCATCGCCCAAAATGAGAAAGAAGACTTACCATTGATAAGCATCGAAGTGGAAATACACCATACCCAGACCATACAAAAATGTTGCATCCTGTTGTCATATTGAGGAAAAAACAACAAAGATTTCAATATTTGGCTTTCCCTTTCAAGCCTACAGATAATCGTTGGATAACCTAAAACTGTTTTTCTCCAGTGTCTAAAAGGAAAAACGAAAGGAAGATTATAGGGATAATAGCAAACTCCTTCAGGAAACTAGCATAAATTGGTTTCTTCATGACGGATTTGGTTTACAGATAAGACAATACAACACCAGACAAAAGGATATAATCGAGGAATTAAGGAAAAAATGTCCCTTTCTGACTCATTGATTAAAATTATGCCTTTAATTGGGAGGGGGGTGCAAAGGGAGTGTTGGAAAGGGAGTTTGTCTTGACGACCAACTCCAACCAGATTGAGATAATACCCACCTTCCAATAGTCCTCTTGAAGAGAGAAGAACTTCTGATATGCTGAGAGAGCTGGAAATAGAAAGATAAATGAATAAAGGTATTATGTTGGGCAGTAAGGTCTTCTCAAACTAAAATCCCTAAGTCTGTGACAGACACTTCCAAATCCCATTTTTTCCAAGCTGTTAAATTTTGTTACAGAAAGCAGGCTCTGTGCTTGCCTGTTGAAGCCACATATTGAAATGTTTTCCTTTATGAGCCACTTTGCCAGCTTACTGTGCATCCGATAAAAATACAAAAGCTCACAGGAGGTTTTACTGGCTTGTAATGTACGTGTCAGATTATTTTTGTAATTTTGGAAAATAAGGTCCTTAAACTTTATTGCATGCAACTACAGATCGTTGCTCAAACTGCCATTCAAATGATTCAGAATGTAAGGATCAAATTTCCAAGATCAGGATTTTTGACAATTCGTGATCTCTGGAAAATCTTGACGATTATTTTGAGACTTCTTTTAACGTGCATGTTACTTGTATTCGCTAGGAGGAGGAAAGAGTATTCCTCAGGTGATTTGAGAGCTGCTCAAGTAGGAAGACCTCCCTATGCAGGCTGCTTCTCCCTTCTAAGCTCTGCTAAAGGAGCAGCAAATTGCCGAATAACGAAAGGAGGGTGGAATATTTTGTGTGGTATTAGGCTAATTGAAGGATGGCTTCAGGCCACACAATGCAAAAGAAATGGGACTAACAGCTGCAGGTGATGGATTGTCAAGTGCAGACAGGTCCAAGAAAGTGGTACGTGAAAAGGTACGGACCATGGACACATGCCTGGCCTGGTAATAAACCCAACACAGATCAAGACTTAAAGTATAAAAGTGTGTTCTTCTCTGTTTCTGCATTTTCTAGAAAAAACTGCAGTCTATCACTTTTAAGGAGCGCGATCATGCTGGCACTCCTACTGTGCTCCTCGACAGTCCTGAAGGAGTGTAAAAAATCACACTCCTTAAAAAATCTAAGGGCACTTTACAAATAATGACCGATGTGACAAAAACAGTGGGTAACACAACCAAAAAAGGACAGTGTGATTCGTTTAAAACTTACATTTTCACATTTATCCCGCTGCGACTTACGTACAGTAGGCCTACAATTATTGTACAAATACAATCATCGGGAGTGCAACCTGCTTTGGACTGGCTAGCAGGCCCGGCACTTATGTATGGCATGTACACTGTACACCCTTATGCTCACCTGTACATGTGCATGTATGTCACACGCAGTTTTGCTGTACATGATATAATCTGTTTCTTGTATTTACTGATCGGTAAAGTTTTCAGTGACAAGAGAGCCAATCACTATTGATCTTCTTTACGGGGCGCATAAGCAAAAAGCAGTGTGCCATGAGCTTTCTTGGTTGTCGTGAAAATGTTACTCCGTGCATACATGTACAAACAGTGCCTACGCTCCTTGACTTCAAGCAGGAAACCCCTCAGCGTGTCAGACCATAATCAATCGTAAACAATGTCACATTTGCACGTGTGTTGGTTTGACATTTTCCCATTTTGATTGAGGGGTGTTTGTTACAGTCTGCATCAATTGAACGAAGCTGAAGTGTACCGGTAGTTTAAACTTTGAAATCCCCTGTAGGGTTTGTTTTTCTTCAAAATTATGGTCACTGTTAGTGTTTTGAGTGAAAGAAATACTCAAATCAGGATAAAAAAGTTCAGTTCCACTTTTATTCAAATTAAAAGGACATGTACAATTGTATTGATTTGTAGGTTGAAACTTTGTAAAATAGTATATTTTTAATTCATAAGTATAAAAATTCTGGTTCAAATCAAAGGAAACAAGCACTGATATCATTAATGTGTCGTAAACTCATGTTTCTAACTGAACTAAAACTAAATTAATTTTAAAATTGCCCCAGGAAAATTATAAACCATAGGAAAGAGTGGAAACAATAGGCTCCAGGGTACCAACTATCGTTTAACTTTGTTTTGCACTTCTGTTAATTGCTTTACTTTAAGGAGAGTGATTTGTTCTCCTGAGAGATTTGTGGAGAGCGATTTATAGCTCTCTTGGATTTTCTTAAACGAAGGACTGAAACTACACTGACTAGGGAGCTTATCCTTTGTGTGTGCCCAGGTTGGTATATGAGAAAACAATTTCCAAGCCACTGATAAAATGAAGGCAGTTTCATTGCAGTAATGACATACATGTCCTGAAAGTCAGTGGGAAACCAATCTTTTCCAGACCTTCTGCACGTGGATGAAGGCAAAAGGTCAGGACTATCTTTTTCCACAAGTACCTTTGCTGTAGTCTCCAAGCAGCAGCTGCAGGTGGCCTAGACGGCAAAATGTCTGTGGGTCAGTGTTCTTGCCTCGTTTCTTGATTTGTACCTCACACTGACTTACTCTCTGAAATGGGAAGAGGATAAAAAGGAACAGTGATAATTAGCATCTGATCGCCAGAACAGGACCGACATGAGAGGGGCTAATCCGCCGAGTTGAAGTGCGCCCTCATTGGTAAAGGAGACATACTGCTAAACGGGTCAGTTTTCACAAGTATGACCCACATGGATGCTACTTTCATGTTCATACATGTACGTGTACATACAAAACACCGAACATGGGAAACTACTCCCTGTAGACAAGTATCCCATCTCTTTCATAGCACGCTCCGTACAATGCTGCTGTACCAAACATTTGTGCATATCAAACATACCACTTGGTTCCCAAAGTTGCTGTGCATTTCAACTGACACACCAAAAAGTACTTTAAATAAAACGAAGAAATACATTCAGGACAGATGATCATGACTCGAATGTTAAGCTCATAAAAAAAAACAACATACGGCATGGTTCCTGTTGTTTCTGGGTACTAGTACAATGTCCACGCACTTGTGTGTACAGCTAGCCATGTAGACTGGCTTGTATGTACGCTATGAACCACTCTTGGGAGGGAAATCTTGCCTTGGGTCATCGATACAAAGGCGACGATTTTTACAATGTATATAAAAAAAAATTAATTAAAACTGAAAATAGATATATGCAGATAGACAAATTAGTTTCTGTAACTGAGGTCTACACATGTAACTTGCATTATCATTATTCCATTATCACAGCACAAACGGTCTATCAAAACTAGACCTTGGACGATCTTGATTCCCATCACTTTTCCATGCCATTACTGGACGTGGTCAATCTGCGTGTCTAACATATAAATGCTCTACTGTTTGTGCAAGGCAATATTCTTGTTTACTGCCTCCCCTAACCCCCCCCCAAAAAAACCTTAGGAGTTTTAGTGACCACACTTCAGCCATACATGTATGTACAATTGTGCTTGTACCTGACTTTACTTAACTATGCAATAATTGTGCTGTACATGTGTGACGTGTACTTTAATATGCTTGCTTATGACAGTTCTGTACAGAAATTCTGCAGCTCCTGATGAATGAAACTGCGTTTTGGTTTTGAATACAAAAACGGGGAAAAGTATAGACTTAGATGTTCAGTACACAAAACTGTGGTTGTTTTTGTTTTGGGTAATGGGTTATGGACCGGTATGTTACACTTGCTTTTATTTGGGGGGGGGGGAGGATTAAGGTAAACATGGGAAGACAGATTTCCCAAGTGTTACACAGAAATCATTCAGTTACATTTATGATCTACCCACGCTAAGGGCAAATCAAGCAATTGACTTATTGAATACACTGACACAGATAAAACTGGACGCTGCCAACAATAACTTTGTTTATATTGATCAGTACAAAACAATTTTTAATTGTAGAACTCTGTGAAATTAAAACTCTACAACTCTTGAGTTTCATTTGCAAAAATCTGTCAAGTGCAGCCCTCATTCACCAGCTGAGAGAAAACAGAGGCAAGGACAGGGGCAACGATAACATCATTAAGAGGTATTCAGCCCGCTGTGTACTCCGCCCATAAACAGGCATCATTCCGCAGGCCAGAGCATGTGTACTGCATTGAAATGGCACCACCAACTCATAACGGTGAGGGACGGGAAGGTGAGGGACAAAGACAAAAGTGCTGGATTATGTCAGTTTCTGTGATTATGCGTCTGGAGAGCATTACATTTTACTCATTGCAAAGGACTAAAAACTGTAATGTGGAATAGTAATAGTACGTAAATGTGTACCATTACACTATGCAATCTACATACCGGTACATGTACAGTTAAACCTTGTTGATACAAGATTCTGCTTATAACAAGGACAATGTTAGGACCCAATCCTTTGTTTTTCATTGTTTTAATTCCTGATAATATAAGGTTCCTGTTATAACAAGGTAATTTACAAACTCCGAAGGACTTCTTCTTAATGAGGTTCAACTGTACTTATAAAAAGTCCACATTTAATACAAACGAGAAACCAAACCAAAATCTAGCCCTAACATGTCTGGTATGTACCGGTAACACCTTTAAAATACATGTACAGGTACCCGGTGCAAGTACATGTACATCCACTGATATATACATGTACATGTACATCCACAGATATACATGTACATCCACTGATATACATGTACATACACTGATATACATGTACATCCACTGATATACATGTACATCCACTGATATACATGTACATGTACATGTATATCAACTGTACCGTCTATTCAAGGTGACTATTCTAGACTTACTGCAGGAAATGCTTCAAAACTGACTTGTGGCTTTTGGTGTTGTTTTCCTTCTGTCTTTTTTAAAAAGGAGTAGGCCTATACAGCGATTTTGTTTCATGTATATGTACAAGTAAAACTTGCACAGGTACATGTATGCATGTGCTTATGTATGGTTATTCCTACATGCACAGCTTTTGAGAAGGCTTTAAGGCCTTCCAGAAAAGTGACATTATTGCACAAGTTCATGTTAAAATGGGCCATACTTGATTCTTGAACAACTGCAGGTACATGGCTAATTGGATGATCGGCATTTGTTCCACCTATGGGGGTATTCTCTCCAAAACTACAAGACAAAAAACTGTTACACTGTACACGTAAACAGATTTGTGGGCTGTACCAAGATTTTCTGCATCTATACTGACCACTTCCAAGATGGCCGTCACCTTGTGCATAAGACACTCTTGAAAGTGCACAATACATGTCGAGGATTGCACTTGTAACAGCAGCACATTCCAACCACTGTGGTTTGAATGTTTTGATATTCCGTGGAAAAGGGAGAGGAAATCTACAGTTGAATCAACAGAGTCCGGGACTGGAGGTCGGTAATGAGCCGTTGGGAAACAGTTGATGTCATCACTGCGATGTCACTCACGTGGAAAGATCTATTTTTTTTTTTGTTGCTTATTCAAGAACAATTCCACTCTGAACAAGAATGCCAAATTTAGTGGGTTACATGCGGCTCTGGATGCCAAGTTGTTGAGCGTTGAAATAAGCCCAATAAGGGTTAATCCTGAATACTTTGGCAGACAGGAGAAAATATATGTAGGCAGCATAAGCTGCCCAATAGGGCCAGCTGTTTGACCAATGACTGCTAATATATCTCTCCACAAATTGGTCAACAAGGGTCAAGAGAAGGTCATTGATAATTGCGCTATGGCTCAACATAGGTGACAAACTGTCAACAGATCAGAAATGAAGAAACTATTCATTTTACATGTAGCACTGGCATGTTTTTGTTGACAATTCAACTAGAGTGCTCACCAAGTTTGCTGTAGAAAATTCCATGAAATTTTATCGGGTTAAATCCGAAAGTGAGGGGATTGCAAAACAGATAACACCTTCTGTTTCCTCTTTCCATCAATCGGCACAAAAAGACTGTTACAAATTCTCCTTCATACCCAGGACCCTTGTGGAATGGAACCATTTGCTGGGTGAAATAAGGAAGCTTCAAATATTGGTACCTTTAGGTCAAAACTTTCTAGTATTGATATATTGTCATTAGTAAGAGGCACCCATCACATGTAATAGGGTCAACTAGCCACCATGCACCTGACACTTTAAGGGTCCATGCGAACCTCACTGGATTAACTGCTGTTTTCTGCTTTAAATTGCGCTTTACTATGTCAGTCACATTACAAATGATGAAAAAATGGAATTAAGTTCGTTTAATTACGGCTAATTGCTGTTTTTCAAATTGCCCCCCTCAAATTAATGTTTTAATCGCTACAATTAGCAGCACTGGTTTGCGACGCAGGTTTTATAATCCACAAATAGTACATGTACAGCCTTGTTGTCTGTACTGTGTACGGTCTCCAAATGCACTGCAATCAGTAACCTTACAATGTGGTACGCATGCACGTCTTGGCTGCAACGTGTACGGCTAGATGATTAATCGAAACCCTTTTCTGTTTGTGTTTCTCTACAGCTCCTCGTTTCTCTGTTGTTTTCTTGGATTTCTCACGATGGAGAAATATCGTCTGCACCGCATCTGGTTTGTGTAATCTTGTTAATTTAATGAAGAACAATTCTTGCAGGGTTGCAATTGGCTCGAAACATTCAGGCTTGAAGTGGTTGCTGCATAGCTTGGAGCTCGGTGATGGCCCTGTCCACTTTGCCCGTGTGAGCCTGACTTTCGCCGTCCAAATTTTCCAATATTTCCTGTCTTTCAGAAAATTGTGCATGCTTGTGCCATCTTTACTTGTGTTGCCACAACCTGCAGCAACGCACCTGGTTGGCTATTCTCGACAAATGTGCCTACTATTCTCAAACTTTTGATGATCTCGAAATCACGTTTTCGCACTAACTGCACTGGTATACATACATGTACACACAGTGCTAGCACCGGTGCAGCTGGCTGATGCAGATTTTCAAATGTACATCGCAATTATGCAAAATTTTCCATGCTAATAAGGTGCTTCTCCTGGGGCAGGACCGTTTCACAAAACCTCTTTACAATTTTTTTAGTGACAGGAAATGTTTTTTAAACATATTATCTTCAATTCAAATTAACAAAAAACACATTTCATGGGCCCTTTGAAATATCCTGTAGTGGAGGTTGTTGCAGTACTTGGAAGAAGAAAATACACGCAAAGGACTTTGAATGATGTAATAAAAAGTCAAGAAAGAGAAAAATTCACAGGGGTAACCTCATTCGGTCTCCACCCACAGTTTTGAAACTGGAGATGAGCTGTTCCCTCAATAGAGGTTCCAATGTCCACAAGACATCAAGGCCACCTTCTATTGGACGCTTAAGCTACGGTGACATGGAAACTAACTAGGAAGGGAGTTCTTATTCAGTCCATGTGTCTGCCTGGGTTGGATTGGAACCCGGGGTAGTGTAGTGGAAGACAAGGACAGCAGCCCCTTCCTGACCAATACACTACATTGTTTATTTGTGGGTCGGGTACCCAGAGTTAAGGTACACGTACTATTCCATAAAAGTAGCTTGGTTACCAGTTGGAATGGTGACAATGAGGTACAGCATGCTGTAACAATGAGGGTCGGAGTATGTAACTTTGTGACTGGAAGAGCCCATAAAGTAAACAAGACAATCTACCAGCCTATAAATGGCAAAGTAAACATGAAAAATGCCATAAAGTTGGACAACTATTCCAACGCACCTTACACGCAAGCTTCCTGGACACACCCAAAGCCTAAACTGTGCAATGAAGCAAGGGCAAACATTTTCACCATTTCATCGCAGTTGTTAGGTCAAGCACAATGTTAACTACAGGTGGGCTACATATACGCTGTACCATCCAGAAAATCATATTGTTTCATTTTAGTTTGGGTGGAGCGGGAGTTGCAAGGGTTACATTTCAGAGCTGCTTTCCAGCTGTTCATCTTACAGTTTTACATCAAAGGAAGAACTATAACTGAAAACCAAAGTAATTAACAGCAAAGGAGATGGTGCTCCCAAACTTAAACCTTCTATGTATGGTACCAGTAATAGCATGTTTGACCTTGACCTCAGCATTCATACCATACAATTATGTCTGGTACCCAGAGGCCAGACTACTTATTTACAAGTAGTCTTGCATTCTTGTGTTCAGAGCAGATCATTACCACTCTATCCCCTCAGTAAACCAACAACAGAGGGCAGTAAATAATCCTCACATCAAAGCTATAACATGAGACCATGGCATGCAAGAACAAGGCTCGTTTCAAGACGTCAATTTAGTTTGCTTTTGCTCAGTCCTTAGCGCAGTCGTTTAAGGAAATAGCTGCACAAATTATTGATATGAGTGGCAATTTAAAGTCTCTAACCTAGAAATTTCAATGAACTTTGAGCTGCTTTAAATATGAAAGCTAAAGGCGTACTTTGGATAGTGCGCAGTTTGACATTTTGTGGAAAGAATGCACAAAATGCCCAGCCCAAGAATAAGACGTTTTCATGTTTGTAAAAACCCAGAAACTCTTGAGGGATAACTGTCCTTGTAGTCGATACAGTACGTACTGACTGGAAAAGTACACTCGTGTTTGAAATTTTGCCTTGATTGAAACCCATTCCTGGTTTAGTTAGCAGTTGTGCACTCTCATATGTACATTCAAGTCACAATACTCTTGAATACAATGGATTTAAAATGCTACCTTTTCATCTCTCAACTACGTGTATGTCAAGTACACAAGTACCGATAACTACTGCATGGAATCAAACTATTTCAAAGAACAGAACTCTCAAACAGGAGACGTTTCTCTGTGGAGTTGGTTTCAGGAAAAACATTGTTTCCCTTGAAAATTGTGCTTTTTAAACAACACTGACACCGATGAAGACTGTTGAGAGGCAATACACCGTGTGATAAAATTTTAAGCTGCCATGTTTAACAAATGTTCTGCAGTTGCATACGAGATGCCACCGTCGCAAATAATAAAATTCCCACTTTTGTGTTAGAAGACAATAAGAAGACTCTGAAGATCTGGATAATGCCGTATGAAACCGATTTGCTCAAAATTTATCTGACAGCAGAAAATTCTAGAAAAAACACACGACTTCTCATGCTGGATGTGATTGGTTGATCACCTCATCACCGTGACACCGCTGCACTATCGGTCCATCCTGGTAACTTTACATCCCTCCTCAAAACCACTGTCCACAGCCTTGATTTACAGAAACGGTCATTGATGACGGTGACATTAACAAATTTTGTACAGGATTGACAAACAGTGCAATGCTGTAGAACAACTGCACAGATCCTTGCACTGATTGAACCTGCTATAGATATTCCTCACACATACAAGATGTCAGCTAAGACTAGGCCCTACCTTTTGTTTTACAATGAACTGTGCTATTTAAGATTTCAATGTGAGGTGAACAGAAAACATTTTACGTTAAGGGAGGTTACGTGAGTCTTTTTTTTCTTCAGACATCCAGATAAATAAATTTTTCCAGGACATGAGCTTAGAGTGATCCCTCAATCAACCGCCATTCAGCACTGCAGGGCTTCACTCCATGTGATCCAACCTACATCATGTAGGGCTTGAAGGTTTTTGTTCAGTATGATGTGCTCTCAAATTTTCTTCTTCACAGGCACAATTTTCCAGTGAAAAAATAGTTAAACGACATAAAATGCGCCAAATTTGATATATTTCCGGAGGAGTGCGAGGACTTTTGCACCGTTTTCGATACCATGAACAAAGAAAACATCAGCTCTCTTCCATTATAATTGGCCGCCATTTTGAACCGTAGTATTCCATGCATTTGTACACGTATGGGCGAAGGACCACCCATACAACTGTACACATCGAACGCCTGCATGAGTTACGTTTTTATTTCTGCTCCTAAATCTACGATTTTATCCCTCATCTTTCCGCATTTTTGCAATTCACGATAAATTGATGTTCCTCTACGTTACTAGGGTGAATTTACTGATCGTCTACAGTCGAAATATTTATGTCAATTTTATTGCGATATTTTAGGAAAATCGCAGGGTCTTGCTTGGATGACCCGCGGGCCAGGGTGGATGGTCCATTTATTTTTTTCTATTTTTCGAGTTCCTACCCTTTATCAGAAGCGCTCTATTTTGCACCCCTTCCGGTCCCTTCCAGAGACAAAAAATCCAAAAAGACGGCTGTGGGGAGACATAAATTTTTCAAAATTACCAGAATTGCAAAGTGTTAAGTGAAAAGTTTAAAATTAAAATGCAAAATTATCAAAACTTTCGGAGGTTAATTTCCATACCTGTCGAACTCCGACCAACTCCGACTTGGCTGGGGTCAGAGTCGGTAGCGTTGCTCCGGTCTGTTCCGAGGCCATTTTTCTCGGGGTAAAATTCAACCACACCAAGTCCTGACCCTAGATGAGTTCCTACAGAACCCAGTCATGGCGGAAAACTTGACAATAATTCTGGGAAAGCTCAAAGTTTTCACCCAACTTGGTCAGGATGGAGCATCAAAACACAACTCGGGTTCCACGCTGAATATATTGTACATGTTCAGCATGTACCTGTGCAACCAATCATAGCGAGTAAACCGCGTCACGTGGTCCTTGCTACAATAACCGAGTGATGGCCATTTTTTCGCATTGCGCGTGTAATAAAAACAAAAACACCAATATTTCAAATTTCCATTTTCTTCGGTTTCGCGCTTGGACCAGTATGGAATACGGCAATATTGAAAGAGGTTATTATTAATTTCTAGGATAAAAGAAAATGATATTTCGTCTCCGGGATATTTGTTGTAATCAGCCCGCCTGAGGTTTGGCGGGGGGGGGGGTTGGAAGGGGTTAAGTTGGGTGGGGTGGATAGGTCACAGTGAAAATTGGAAGGGAGAACGGTGTTTCCGGAAAACATTTCAGAGCCCTCATTGTTTAATTTGGCAAATGACATTGCTGTCACCAATATCTCATTATTAAAAAGAAATTAATGGCCTGGTAGTAGCAATCAATTACCTTTAACTTTTAAAATGTCGATAGCAATATCCAACGATACAGTTGCCCTGCACTGTGTTTGTCAAAACCATTAGTGCAGTGGCAAAACACTTGTACTTGTGGGCAGGTGGTACGCGCGCGTTACATGGCTCTCCGATATGCCAAATGTACGTGCGCGTAAAAGGGAAGAATGTACACTGTACGTGTGACGTGAGTTGCCGCGGCAGTTACGGCGTCTAATTGGATCCGTCGCTACAATGCATACCGGATTGCTCAGTGAACTCGAAAAGTTTGAACAACAAAAACAGCTGGTTAGTAAGGCTACTAACTTTAAACAGTAACGAGACCCATTTAGTTTTTCTAAGTTGGCCTTGTCACTCAGAGCACGGCGCCCGTGTAATTTCCCAAGGGTCGCCGAGCCGTAACGGGAACATTTTCTATTGACAACAGAAGCATCAATGAACTGGTTTTTATCACAGACGGTAGTACATTATCTGGAGGGCATACGCCCCGATGCGTGCAAGTTGTATACGGGGTTCACGGGTCACGATATTAAAGTAGGTCGGGTTACCACCAAAATAGTACACATAGGCCTACATGTATGTCCACCACGGTCGAATTGGGGCTTTTTTATGTTCATATTTGTGCATATGATATTATTTCGTTCGATCTATTCCGCTTGTAACTACATTAAAACCAATAACAAAACAAAAACGACATCTGGACCAAGGGCTGCAATGGAACCCCATGGAGAGACTCTTTCTCAAATTGAATACAATGAAGCTACCACATCCGAAATAAACCTCAAACGTCTGATAACAATTATCAATCGCAACTTTTACCGCCATCATAGATTATTCATGCTTCAGGGTGCACTTACTTTACACCAACATAACAATAATTGGCCCTTCATTCCTTTCGACGCGCTATTTAGGGCCGGGGAACTTCTGAAATGAAACCAAAAAGCATGTTGATTAAAAAATGCTTAATGCTTTCAAGATTTACTGTATTATCTCCCTGCAGCTTTGCAAATCATCTCTCCGGAAAGAAAACGAAAGGTAAATCCCCCCTTCTGCTTAAAATTTAGCGAAAGCTATCAATGAAGCCCTTGCAGCTTGCTGTCAAACGGCATTCTGTCCATAAATACTTTATTTTGCAGCGAAGGGGCAGCTTATGAAACTCCGTCAACAACTGGGGAATATGAAGCGAGTTCAGTGGCTGAAGACGTCGCTGAGAAGTGAAGGGAGCTGAGCCTATTAAGAGAGAAGATTTCTTAGAAGAGAGTGGAGGGTGCATCACGAGACGTCTTGAAAGATTGCTTCAGACTAGACGAGTGTACATATATGACGGACTCCCTTACAAATATGGAACGTAGCGGAGCTATTGGGTTTGTTCTAAAACAAGTAATGAGCAAAAGGAGCTGTAGGGCAAATTCTATGAACTTCGTGATGTGCATGCGTAAATGCATAAATACATAATCCACGAATAAAGAACGTTGCATTCAAAGATTAGGAGTGTTGTAAAAAATAATGTGTATCCCAGATTAGACGCCATAGCTGCGGCAGCACCGCACTCATGTCACACGCACATTCTTCAGCTTGACGCGCGCGTGCATTTGGCAAAACACGACACCTTATTGGTCAAAGAGGCATGTAACGCGTGCGTACCACCTGTCTACGAGCGCCCCCGAGCATTCCCAGAATACGCCATACTCGTCAAAGGGGAGGGGTGTAATAATTTTACCGTCACACAGCAGAGCCGTGGTGAAACAGGGGCTGCGATGGGAAATCGCTAAACTCAAACTGCGGGAAGATTGTGACAGATTTTGTTCGTTCAATATCTTTCACAAAATTTATGAAACGGTACAGCGATATGCAAAATGAACAGTAAACGACAATCCCCAAAACAGTTTGGGTTTAATTCAGCAGCTCTGTAGTTTTGCACTTCCACGCTTAGCATATCCTTTGAAAATCAGGGAATGGTGTCTGATGAGAATTTACGACAAATGCAGCTAGTTTCATGTTTATGGTTCATCTCCAAGGACAGCTACAAGACGTTTCTTGTTCATGCCGGGCAAGCAAAATTTGCAGAGGGCGCTAATTACAGTACGCAGTACATTGCAAGTACAAAGTGGACGTTTGAGGCCGTTTTCCAATACTCTATTCGTCTCCGTCAGGATTTGTCTATGAAACCAATCCCCGATTGTGACCCCAAGGCGTTTAAATCAAATCAAAGTACTGTAATGCTTTGCTATTTTTCCTCTCACTTGATGTTTGGTGGCATTATTAAACTTATTAATGCGCTTACAACTTCAAAGTCACGTCGTAAAAACCAGTTGAAGCCTTAACGGAGCCGAAGTCGAGTATTGGAAAACTGATTGGTTTTTAGACGGATGCTCGGCTTCATTGCGCGCGTACAATAACAGTAATTCGTCTAGGAGCTAGCTAAAGTCTGGTTTCCAGTCTGTTTCTTAAACTTGCCAAGAGCCTATCTTTGACCACCTGTCTTTTACTCAATAATACAACGTGCATGCACTTGACAGCACTGATGTGAATTTTTTTTTGCTTCTATCCGTGGTTTCATATTGAAAACAAATAATAATATTCCTCATCCAAAATGCAGTTAATTTGTCGGATAGAATGCACAGGGTTTAATACTTCTTTTGCTATGACAGATTTAGGAATATTTGGACAGCTTAAACATGTTAAACAGAATTATCGGTATAATTTGTGCAATATTGACGTGTTGTTTTTGAAACTGAAACTTTGAAGTTTCTAACTAAGCCCTGCCAGTGTCACTTTGCATGTTGTTTTTAACCACATAAGATGAATGTCAACCACAAAGTTGTATGATTTTATATAGTTTCTTCATAACTGATTTCAAGAAAAACTCTGCTTGATTTTTTTCTCTTCCATTAAAATAGCGACGCCATGGCGACTGCAAAGCTTGGGAAAAAACACCTACTGGAACCGTCTGGAGGTGGTCCTCCAGCGAAGAAAGGCCATTGGAGTTTAGGGCTAAAAGATTCCATGAACGACCCCAGCAAGCAGGTGCAGGAGGATGACAAAGTGGTCGTCATCAAAGATAAATATCCCAAGGTAGGCCCGATGGTAGCCCCTTTTAATGGTGGAACCCCTGGCTGGAGGAAGTCCAATAATTAATATGAACTGCATTATGAGGCTAGCTGGATGGTTGCTGTTGATTCAGACTAGTCTGAGTAACTTAGACCCCACAAAGTACCTTTTTTAACATTCAGACATGGTCGGGCGATAGTAGGGTCCAAGTACCTTCCATCTAGGCTTTAGCTTCTATATAATTCAATTCACTCGAAAAAACTCTTACCCCGAGTCAAAATCCTCCAAATTCACCTCTAAAACTGTCCTTGAAATGTCTAATGCCATCTATGGATTAAGTGAGACTTGGAGATTCCAATAATAATAATATGGTTTATTCATAAGTGGGAAAAGAGAACTTTCCCCATCAAATCAGAAACACTCTTGTCAATGATCTCGAAGACGCCATCTTTCCTCAAATAGTGATTTGAACTATATGTTGATGTCCTGTTGATGATGTCACGGTGTGCCGGCCTAGCGGATCATTCAAGTATGCTGTGTTGGCACTTGCACGCTGACAACTGTTTCCTGAGCACTGTAATGTTCAGTGTACAGTTTCGATATGGTCACAGCCACTAAACTTTGCACCGCTTTAATTTAAATTTAATTTAAAAGGAATAGAAATCTTCATCTCGTTAATCTTGCTAAATCATGGCTGGAGATACTTGTAGATGTGGGAAGCTATTATATTGGTTATAATGTACAATTGTGTGTGTTATTGCCAATGATTTTGTATATGGTTTGTTCAACAATCTGTCTGTTGGTACAACTGAATGTTTGGATATTCAGTTGAATTGAAGGTTGAATATTTGAAAAGTGAATTATTTGAATTGACTCAGCCCTAATTTTCTTGTTATTACTTTTCCTTGAGGCAAGATATCACTTCTTGGTGCTTCCCAAAGAGAACATAAGTAAATTGAAGGCCCTGAAAGCAGACCATTTGGACCTGCTGAAACACATGCATGAAGTTGGGCAAAGAGTTATCGAAGGGTGAGGTTTTTCACTTTTTTTTAAATGGCATTATTGTGTTTTGACACCTCACTTATGGGGTAGTATTCATGCTTTAGTTAATTTTAATTCCCTTGACAAGTTTGAATTCAAATTAGCCTGCCAACTCTTGAAGGCACTGTAATCAACTTGTTCAGATATCTGCACTTGTAAATGGATTGCTATAGGTTCGAATCCCCACTGAAAGCATCTGCAGAGTATTCAGTTGTGTGCATGTAATATTACCCTTATTTGAGACAAATCTGTGTTGCTGATTTCCATCCAAAGTATGAATTCCTCTTCCAAACTGTTGAGATAATTACATCTTTTCCCCTTCAGGGCGATCGGGGAAGAAGGACTCTCTTACAGACTTGGCTATCATGCTGTACCGAGCATGAGGTAAAATTTGATCAGACTTAATGACTGAAGTTAATAATCTTTGCACATTTTGTGAAGAGAGAAAGAAAACAGATGAAGAGAGCTATTAAATTTGGAAGAACGTCATATGGAAAAAGCAATGGGCATTCTTAAATCTGCTTGTATCTGAACTGTCAAATATATATTGCATAAAAATGACAGTAATGTTGTGGTCTCATAAAGTGCCCTTTTCTCATTTTAGCCATTTGCATCTTCATGCTATCAGTCAGGATTTTGATTCTCCGTCACTAAAAACAAAGAAACACTGGAACTCCTTCACGTCAGCATACTTTGTTGACTCCAAAGGTAATGTATAAATACATGGCAAAACCCCAAACTGCCGCACTGGCTTTGGAACTTGGCAAGAACTACTTTGTGAAGGCTTAAAGAGACGAGTTGTTTTGAAGGAACTTTCTTTGAATTGCTACATGTGAGCTATATAGCTAAATGGGAATTTGAGTATTTGTTGGAATTATTTATTGTTTCAGGAAGAGCGCTTCAATCAGTGTTACTCTTAGTATGAGGTGTGATGTGATCATTTCATGCGGCACTTTGT
This sequence comes from Acanthaster planci, assembly GCF_054643075.1. Lineage (NCBI taxonomy): Eukaryota > Metazoa > Echinodermata > Asteroidea > Valvatida > Acanthasteridae > Acanthaster > Acanthaster planci. The sequence continues at coordinate 13,725,663 of NC_141790.1, read as the reverse complement.
AAACTGTCTTGGATTCACTGTCCTGTTCAGAGCATTATCCAATGTTGTAGTTGAGTTCTTTCCATGTACCTAGGTTCTCTGCTAGATATTGGACTAGGTAAAAGGAAATGAAGCTTGAGTACACAGGCTTTTGATCGTAATTGCACTAACGTAAGATTACAAACTAAATTTAAGACTTTGGACACTTCCAGTTTTGTAAAATTTAAGTTCTGAGGAGAAAAGTACTCAGAATGTACTTGGCCAAGTACTTTTGTCCTAAAACTTAATTTTTATTTAACAGTGATAGTGTGAAGTCATCAGTTTACTTTGTAATCTTACCTTTGTGAAATGCCCATGTACTTCAGCTTTGGTCCCTCCTAACTAGTTAAATTTTTTATTGTAAAGATGAACAAAGAAATTGACTGAAGCGAGATTTGAACCTGTGACCTCTGGAATACCGTACTGGTGCTCTACCAACTGAGCTATCCAGCCCTATGTTGGTGGCTCTTCCCATTTGTCAATATCTCTGTTCGGAGGCCCTAGCTAGGAGCCATTAAAACTGAAACATCATGTAGCCAGGGATTACACCCCAATTACACGACACAACCTGGGAAGTGGTGAACAGGGATCACTCAGAGAGAATAGTTACATTTTTGGTAGAGAACTTGGTACTTTGAAAAGTACTTGACCACAGCATTGGCATCATCCCAGATCTCTCTTTGTTATACGTCGCACTTTTTCTCTCACGCTTAACTTGCAGAAGTCATGGATCAGTTGGAGACAGAAGGCAAAGTTGACACCTCGGCTAAGAATCCTGAGGCATTACTCAAACTGCCGCTCAGGTGAGTATCATCAGATATCACTAAGGATGACTCACTACAGTGTAGCATTCTTGGTTAATTGGATCTCAGTGTTGAAAAAAATTCACAGACAAATGTACATGTATGGAGTTTTGTGGACACCTCTCAGGTTTCTGTTCTGTGGACAGTGCACTGTTAAATACATCAGCCTGAACTGGTGGAGTATCACATGACTGGGATATTTTGGACGATATGTTGTCTGTACCACCTTTGGGTGGAAGGTGAGCAGTGTTGGTGGTGTGAATCATGGAATGACAAAAGAATTTATTGCCTTAGAGCCCTGTCTCTAATCTGTACAGGAATTTCACACTTGGTTGAGGTAGGAAATGTAAAATCAATTCAAGTTTTGCTTCTACTTTCTTTTTCTGCTTTCAGGTGTCATGTGTGCAAGAAGGAGCTGGCGACTATGCCCAAGCTGAAAGAACACATTGTCACTCACATCAAGAAAAGATGACCACTGGCTTAGGCCTGGGGTGATGCTGCCAAGGAAGTTCTGGGAGGGGGCGGGAAGCAGGGGAGGGGAAGTGATCGGATGTTGGGTTTGGCTTTTGCTATGACAAGAAGACTTTAAACAAACAACCTTTTTGTTGCACAAAATCCCTTTTTCATTGACTGTACTCCATTATCTAAAAATGTCCAAAGTAAACAACATGGAAAAATCCAAAATTTCCTCCAAAACTTTTATTCAAAAACTAAAAAAATTTCTGTACAAGAATTAGTACATCTCTGTTAATACTTCATTAAATATTACAGTTGTGAGTAGTTTGAGAAAAATATTTTGCATACATTGATTTATTTTAATATACTATATACTATATACAGTGTACATGATATGGGAGACTGCTTTCATCAGATACTTGGAGAATATCAATGTTAATCCCTGTGGAATTGTTTTCATCACCTTATGGAATCCAGCGTGATTATCATCTGGGGGAAAGTCCCCCTGGTGTGACCAACATAAGTCAAATTAATTTGACTGTCCAATTTTTACTCTTGATTATGCATGGCAAATAAAGAAAAGGGGAAAACTGCATAAATGGCAACATCTGGGTCAAAGACGGTAGAATCCAGGTGAACGGCTCGCTTCGCTGTGGCTCAGTTGGGTACTATCCCCCATCACAGGAAATTCAGAACCATTTATAGGACCTACATTTAATCTAAGCAGCACTCAAACCAATTGCACAATCAGTGAGTGACTGGGTGTTCGACTGGATCACAGTGGACTTGAGTCCAATAAATTGGATACACGTCATCAGAGTACAAAAGCCATCAGGTGACGTGTGTGCATAAGCAATCTTGTGGTCCATACTTCGGCACAAATATTGCTCTACATTTGGCATGCAACTCGTAGTGCTTTGAGGGATTTTTTGGGAACTGAAGTGACTTGGACAAAGTTCCTCTACCTTATGCGAGGGTACTTGTGTAGATAAAAGATTCAATTTTTTGTTTCTGATTGAATATCGAAAGTTGATGCGGTCGTGTACATTCAGAAATAGCCACGGTTATTGTCACTAAAAATGACACCATGAATTTCATTGATCAGCTAAGGACAGTGTGGAAGGAGTGGCTAACCTATTGCGCCACAAGACCTTGACGTCACTGGGTAAACGTTTTGTTCAAGTGCCTTGTTGACTGACCTGATATCACACTATCTTTGGCGTCACTTCCCACGTGTTGGAATTCAGTATCTCAGTTCCAGTCTTTGAGTAAATATTTGTCAGACTGCAAAGTGGATATTTATTTTGCAGAAATATAATCTCCCTGCAAGAAATAAAGTTCTTTAAAATTTGAAAATCCTAACATTGATGTGTTAGCAGAACCCATGAGTAATATCCTAAAAGTTAATGTATGTATAGTTTTGAAAGTTTAGAAACTTAAATTCAGCTAAGTTGTTGAATTTATTGTATCCTGGCAGGGAATTACTAAAATCGTTCACACACAATTTCCTTTGTCAATACTTTGATAAGCATAGTCAAAAATATACTTACTAACGGGCCCTTTTTTTGTCACCGGCCCAAAAGCAAGTTCACAAGTCCAAATGAAGTTGACTGGCCTATGGGGTGATACTATAATCTCTCAAATCACATTTTGAAAGGTTTCTTTTTCTTCACTTGCCTGAGGGACAGCACTTAATGTAAGTTTCAAGAGTCCCATAAAGAGTGTGTCAGTGTTTGTCAGCGAGGCTTATTGAGAACAACATTTTAAAATTGAGGCTTTTTTGGGTTTCTGTCAAAATGCTTTAAAATTAGAAGTACACACCTGTACTGCTTTAGTACCAGGTTGATTATTACAATGCTTGCATCTGCATTACCTTCGCGTTCCAAGGAGTTGCTGTGACTGTCCCTTCATGTATTATGTATCATAATCAACTGAAAACTTAAAGACCTGAAAGATATAAATATTATTTAATATTTTGTAACATAACTTGTAACTAGATTTAGTTTTAAAATCCGTTTAGTCTAGGCAACAGTATAACAAGTAGCATACTCGATGCAATTCAGACAGAAAGTTCTTCGGAAATGTTGCTAGAATCTCAAATATTTTTATCAAAGTATGGTTTCGGTGGAAAGTCACAGTTTATAAGGCTTGGAGTGTTGCGTAACTATGATGCTTGCTGTGTTGGGGGCAGAGCCACTGGTTGAGCTAGGGGAGGCCCAGCGTGAGGGTGATGCCAACGGCTGCACCGATGATAGACAGGAACCAAAGACGAGAGGATGAGACTCGGTAGCTCTGGACATGATGAACCATGGCGGGCTGTAACATGGGTTTAGATGGCAACAAGGTGTATCAGTTATAGAAATTTTGCTTATGGCGGATGGGACAGTGTTTAACATTGCCTGGAAATGGACAGACACTTATTTTGTTTTAATCCTAGATGAAGCCCTAAGTGTAACACACATGCTAATGACATTTGATACAAACTCTCCCCACCCCAATCAAGAAGAACATAAAAGATAAGTCAGGAAAGTTGAATCTTGTAGGAGTTCCAGATAGTGAGCTTACCCAGCCTCCTTGTTTAACAACCCAAGCAGCCAAGCGTCTCCTGGTGAACTTTTGCATAGAATCTACAACGATGTTGGCATAGTTCACGTGACCCTGCTCCACGCATTCCACAACTAAGGCGCCGGTAAATGCAAAGAGCGCCACCACGCGTGCCCAGGTGATGGAGCGTCGGAAGAGCTCGGCGGCCACGGCCGTAAAGACTGTCTGCAGCTGGGCCCCGGTTTGAAAGTTGACATGAAGGTACGTGCAGACGTCCTTGAAGAGATATGGGTACATTCGGTCAAACTCCTGCGTGATGGTCACGAGTTCGCGAGAGACGTCGCACGCCCCGCACGCCATGTCATGCCCTTTCGGCTGACAGGCGCGCACAACGTCATCAACCTCCAGGCCTGGCGGATAGATGTCGTGCTTGAGGAGGGAGTTCTCACGCAGCTTGGTGAAGATGTAATCGCGGCACAGGACCCGCGTCTGCTGAACAACCATCTCCTCGGTATACGGGCTGTCAAATAGCTTGCCCAAACCAATGAAAGTGGCAGCTTTGATGGCTTGCTCATTCAAGAAAGATGAAACCATCTCAACAGCTGCCAACATTCGCTCTGATGATGTCTTCCAGCGCTCCTTGAGCAAGAAGGAGGCAGACATACTACTGCGACTTATCCGACGAGTCTTAGATAGTTTCTTGCCACCTGTCATGATTGATTATACTCTCACTCCTCAATCAGGACCTCTTCAATCCAAAATACTCTCCTGTCGTACTACTGCAGGAAAATGTGGATTGCTATGGAAGACTTGGCGGTAACCCGTTTGTTTATCTGAAAGAGAGTTTGGAACAAATAGATCACATAAATAATAATAATGTGCAATTCACTAAGCAATAATATAAGATTTTAACAATAAATTAATTACCAGTTCTCATCTGCTTACTGATGACGTCATTCTTGAAATACTGTTAGTCATGTCAGTGTTACTTACTGACATACTGAGCATACTAGCAGGAATCACTAACCTTCATTTTATCCTCTCCCGGGAGAGGATAAAATGAAAATCTGTCATCAGGTCATTCCATTTCCAGTCAGCCACAACCTTTCTTGAACAAAAAAGCTGTAATTCATGATAATTTTATTACAAAACAAATTCTGCAAGAGTTAAACAGGTACTAACGAAAGAGAACTAGTCACTGTAACCGTACGACTAAGCATGACGTATCACATTAACTACATTGCAAGCCTGTCTTCGGTACATGTAAATGATGTATGATGATATACGTGTAGATTCAATGTTGCAGTGTCGGAAACTCACCAACGTGCCAACACTGAAATCGACATTTCAAAATTACACACTTACCGCACGTGCTGATGATTGATCAAACTACCCTTGAATTTACATGACGCAGATCTACAGGTCTAATTTTGACCCTTAAACCTCTAAAACAAGATAAATGGGGCAATTTTTAGCAGGTGTTTGTACCACTTCGTGACGAAGTCCACCAACATTGTTTAGGAAGTTTATTTGCGCCACAACGCCCTCGTTAAAGTTTTGGTACTGCGCCCTCTCGTGCCACGATTCAGAAATAATTTTTACCGCAAATTCTGGCAAAAAATGAGTAATCCTAAGAGAGCTTGCGATTCTGAGTAGTTGAACCCCCCTTGACGAAACGCTGTTCAAGACACGTCCGAAAGCAACAAATAAGTTAATCACTTGTGGCGAGACAATTAATCTGCAATCGGCATGTGTGCCCACCTTGTCATGTGATTTGTGCATAGTAAACGGGTCAGACTGACCAGCAATCGACGTCCCGTGGAGCTTGACCTGTTTCCGGGTGAAGAGATGTCCCTTTCCGGTTTAAAATGAACCAGAAATTGGTCAGAAAGACTTAAAAGAGTGCCAATTTTGACCTGGAAAACAGTCAGGCCCAACGGGACACAAATGAACTGATAAACTGATGAAAAATAAAGACACACAACAGCCGTCTGATGACTTTTCGAGAGATATTGGAAAACAGTGGCACATCTTTCATTGTCTAATCAATAATTGCAAACGAGGCTTGAACTTGGTTCCTTCTCGATCCCCTTCATCACCATTGCTCATAGGAAAACAAAGGTACCCACGTCTTTCACACAGACTCAACGAGCTGGCGAGCATTTTTACCCTTCCGGTGATCGTAGGCCAGAAGTGTTTCACCCATATCTCCACCTATGATTTCGCTCGGGGTGTACGAAGCTTCCATTTACGTGCATCTTCACTCTACACGACGTGGAGAATTATTCACGTCACCCGGACAGTCTTGAAGTAGGCAGAGAGGAACGAGGATTCATTAGCAACAGCCCATCGGTTGAGTGCGGCGTTGATGCGAGTGTCAATTCGTCATACTTCTTAGCAGCACTGCTGAGAAAACATCGCGTCGAGGGCGCGCATACCCATGCATCTCGCTAAAAGACTCGGGTGACATCTCCACCTCGTGAATGGTACATCCTGTCAGAGAGAACTCAGGACAAACTTCCAGTGGACATGAAAGACGCATCTCGTGGTTGAAAGCAGCTCTGTAATTGCCGCTGACGGACACACAAGCTGATTGCAACTTTAACGACTTGGACTGTTTGGACAGGCACCTTCCAATCGCATTTGTAAGTCAGGTAAGATTTTATCAAAGTATCTCTAATCAAAGCGGACTAAGAATATTTGTATTCTGTGACTTGAACACAGGATTTCGACATAAAAACAATCGCAACGCCTTTTTAAGTTCTTCATTTCAGTATCTGCCTTATCTCTGTAGATTGCTCCTTGTAATTAATTACTGTCAGTGACTTCAAAACAGCTGTAATTTAGGCTATCGGGTCTAGCTGTCGATGGCATCATGCACAAGGTCTCTCATTACCTAATCAACTTGAATGTTTCCCTATCTCCGTTTTGAAATAGGCCAAGGTGAACCCTTTTGAAAACTTAATCGGCAATAATTGTACTGGCGGGAAGGATGTCTTGGGTTCAGACCCCGCCTACACCATTGTTCTCTTTGTTTTTACACTCAAATTTCCAAGGTGTCAGCAAGATAGGTTGATCTATATCAGGAGCTTATAACAAACAAGTGCAATGTAGACTTCGTGTTAAGGTTGCCCATTCCTTTAAAGGGCAAAAATGTCCTACCAGCGTGAATATAATAAAAACGGAGGGCTTTCTGAAAATGCACAGTTTGAGGAACCATGCAGTACATTAACAAACCATGGTTCGATTCCCTTTCGAGTAGACGTCAGGATTTCTGAAATGCGAAATTAGACAAACTTAAAAAGCATATTGAAGACAATTTTCTTCGGCACAATTCCCTAGAAAGCCCTGTAAATACTGCTCTTCGTCGATCAAATACGAAGCTTGGGAATTATCAGCCAGGACCCTGGGGTGAGCACCTCAGTTGCTTAAAATCACCCGACCCCCTCTCAAAATCTCATCATTCAAAAACATGTTCGGCTATCCTCCCGGGTGCCTGAATTTTATTTATGATCCGATCGGGTTGAATTTAATTAGTGGCTCGTGAGAACAACCTCATGCAACACTAGCCGGAGTGTGATTAAACCAGTCGAGCGTATGAACGATAGAGAAGCTAACAAGATTCCTCTCTTTTAATCTAATTCCACGGAGACGAGAAATATTATAGCCATGCGTGTGCGCTTCAGCCAATACCTCCGGTATTTCTGTGAAAAAATAATCATACTCCAAATAGATCACATGCACAAATGTACAGAATAGAAATCAGCCGTGATGTTGGTGGATTTTCAACCCGCTGCAGAATGTAAACATTAACTTGAACTGACTATTTGCCCGGTCAACATCCTAAACTCGTGGAATTTATCGACAAGCTTGAACGTTGGAAGAAGGCAATAAAAGCTGACAAGGTTGGGCAAATGAAATGATAAATTTTCTTTCTTGTTTGTAGTGGAGCTGTCGACACTCGAAGCCATAGGGCTTCACAGTGGTGTGATTGGCAATAGATGCTCAATATAAAACAGTACCGGTTAGGGAACAATATTGAACCTACAGTAAGACCAAGGAAATTGTGCAAGCGTCCTTCTATTTTGACAACTGTCATGTATTCCCCCTGACTTCGACTCCAAAGAACGAATAAAGAAAAAAAGTACTTTTTTGTGGCATCTTTTTGAGTTGTCATGAAATTTTTCTCCAATTTCCTCAGTGTGAGTTTTGGAATGCCCGTTAAGGTTTTCCTTTAAGCAATACCATAATTAGATGATTTAATTATGGACTTTTATCAGCGAACGAGCGCGTCTATTATAGCTCATCTTAATAGGAGGTAATATCCAATAATTAACATTCAGCCGCGCAAAGAGTGTTTTGTGCAAAAGTGATGCAGTATGTGAGCTCAAGACTCCCGCGGCGTCAATCTCCTTCGGTGTCTTTAAAGAAGACAAAAATTTTTGAGTACTTATTAAGGGATTGACTACCGAAATTACACAGGAGTAAATTACTAATGTAAGAATAAATAAAAAATGAAAATAAAAGAAGCAAGAATCCCTTTCAAATTTCATTCTCCCCTATAATACGCAAGAGTTGACTTTTCGGGTGCCATACTCTACAGTTTTCTTTGCTTCTGCGAACCTTACGACGGAATGCATAGTTACTGCAATAAAGATTACATCAGTTTAGTTTGGTAGTGCAAAAATACCTTTTGAAGGGCAAATAATAGCTTCAGACGATTGGGAATAAAGTTGCTTCCTCTTTGTTCGCTCTTTGGCCACTCATTGAATCTTGGAATGGCATTTAAACAGTCACACCAAGGGATAAGTAATAGGATGAATGCCACAGATCTTATTGAAGCAATAGATTGAGAGAGGCAAACAATGTAAATAAACACCAGAAGTATAAAATGGAACATTTCTCGAAGTTAGAGTGATATTAGGTTCCGGAAGATCCCACAGCGGTGTTTGGGGAGAGTACAGATTTAGCACTCCAAATAAACTCTACCGGCAATTCGGAACGTCGAGATAGTTGATTGAAATTGTGAGACATCAATTTCACTTTTGTTTGTTGTGAAAGAGCTGGTTATTCTTCAGTTTGTCATATTTGTACTGGGAAACAGAAGTGGTATGAATGTATTTCAAAGGCTTTGTACGGTAGCTTGTAAAGGCCAGCCGAGCGGCATGAGGATAGGACAAGCAGTGCTATTGTGTGTGTGTGCAGTGTGCGGAGACTAGAAGATCGTCAAATAGTCAAACTCAAACATTTGTTTTTTGGCCATTTACTCCGAAGTCTATCGACGATCCTGGGACTCACTTTCCTGCCTGGCTACAGCGATCCCAACCGATGTTTGCTTGGATAATTGTCAGGACATCCGATCCTCAGCCGCTGCATCCTCTTATTGATTTGGGCAATGCACGCTATTCCTTAATTTACCGTTTTGTTTTTATAATTTAATCATACAGCCGGAATTGCCGACAGTTACGCGTTATGGATAAGACACTTCCTGTGTGAACGGCTGTTTGGTGCCCACAATATACAGAAAAACCTCAGCAAACTTAAAGCAAACTATAAACAAAATCAAGTATAGAGTTGAAACTCTGATATTCTTCCGCAGTGAGTTCTTTGTTCTTGAATAATTGCTAAGTGAATAAAGAGCAAAGTCAGATCCGTTTAGACCAAAAAAACTGAACTGAAATAAATTCCGAACTCGACGAGGTCATTCAGCGATTTCTTGTTGACTAATGAACAGATTTGAATGCGATTGTTATGTTTTTATCTCTCTGTCGAGGGAAGAGTTCAAATTTATAGAAGGCAATTGAGCATTTCGACAAGAGTAAATACATACCATGCACACAAAAATAATTTTTACAATTTCGGGACTCAGTTACAGAAAATATTGCCATTTGCGCTCAATTTTCTTGAAAGTAACCAGCATCTTCCCATAGCAATCGAAAGAACTATTACAGACTTGAATAACTGGATTCTCCTCACGGCCCACCCAAGTCATGCCCCTCCTAACATGTATCGTAGGGCCCTCTGCAAGAAAGCTGTACTTCATTACGTTCAGGGGAGTTTAGTGAATTTCTTGGGGGGCACCTTGGAGGTTCAATAAGTTAATGGAACAGCCGTCTAGTTTGTATCAACTGAGATCTGGGGAGTGTATTGGAAGACTACACCCGTGATCAATGTCGGTGCGTCTGCCAGGCATCGCCCGTATCTTTACGATCCGGCAAGTCATTTGTCGATACCCAACCTGGGACTGCATAACTCGACCTGCCATTACGCTGATTGGCAACGCGAAACTGGGGCTCCAATTTAAATAATAAGTCTGGAGTAGTCATTGGGTATTCGCTGCTACCGATGACCACAGCAGTTTCATCTATTCAGTTCGCTTTGTGAGTGGAATGGAGTTGCGTCCATTTGGGGTAAAAGCCTGCCAAAATCCGCATATTGAAATTACCGTATGTAACATGGCCTTTAAAGTTATAACATCGTATGAAACGGGTATAGAAAGAACAAGGATTTCTTGCTATTATTTTGGAAACGATTTCTACGATAACTGTGTTTCATTCCTATCCCAGCATAGTCATTATAGTCAGTATAAGCAATATCTGCAGCATTCTGTATTATATTTCTGAGAAAAACAAAATTGTAAATATCATGTCATTTTATTTTGTAAATCAATATAATCGATATAATGCAATCTTTACTATTTTATGCCGCAACTGTAAAACGCAGATATGTATTTGGAAAGACCTTAGATATCATCTTTCGTGGACCCTAGAAAAGTTCGAGATTTCGTCGATTTCACTTTATTCACACTGCGCTGTCTAATATATAATTCTGCTTCTACGAAACTCAAAGAAAGTGGGTGATGCATTTCTAGTCTTCTTCCTCGCTTTCTTGCCTCTGGCGTGTCTCGTCTTGTGACTTCAGACAAGTTAAGAAAAAAATAATCCAATTTTCCGTATGATCTCGATATGAACCCATTATTGATCGCCGGCAGCAAAAGAGTGGAACAGCGCACGCTGGATTAATCAAGGATTATGCACCTCGAAAAGTTCTCAGAAAAGGAAAGTACCGTTTGTTTTCAAAAATGTTTTCAGAGGAACGATCCGTCTGTTTCTTCTTTTGGAACTAAACTGCTGTCTTCTCTCGGATTTGCAAGCTCTCGAGGAGAAGAACTATAATCTGGCTCTAAGTTGCCGACACACGGTCACATGATATCACTTTATCGTTGGATCTTTAGAATTTATACGAACCTCTTCACAGAATTTTCCGCACATAAGTGTTACTTTTTTGTTAATATGACACGTCAACATATGCATAATTAATTTGAAAAGGTCTTTAGTAGTTTCAGTTTATCCACGAATCCATACCCAGAACCTAATTAATACTGCTATCATTCTTAGGTCCAGTGTTTTACGTCTTTGACAACCATTGGCAGCAGCAGTTACTGAACGCATAATTTTCTGAACACATTGTTATTCAACGAGAAAGTATCGATAATATCTTTGTTGAGGTTTTGTTGATGAAGGCTACAAGGAATGCGGCTTATTTAAATGTGAAGTCAATGTTTGAAAAAACAAGAGGGTGAGATCTCATGTCTGAACAATTTAATCTTCCCGATGAAATGGTGGATCTGTCACTTGAATTAAGCATGATACATGGGACACGGCTTGCCAGCCGCATATCCAACTGAAATTTTCGATTACCGTATGATAAAATGACCCATACTTCACTCGGCATGCCAATGACGTCATACTGCCCGCCCGACCCCGCCTTGACCTCGTTAAAGTCACATCTTTGGAGGTCGACAGACGTAAGATGACGCAAATATGTTGGCGCACGTGACCAAGACTTCACTAGATACTATCCTAGAACGATTGGAAACTTCAGACAGATGTCCTTCTGGCTTGGGGTCAGCTCAGCTGACCTTACGTCACAGTTTTATGTTATACAGTAACTATTCTTCTACGTTCGATGTATACAAATATAACAATATAATCCAAGGGATTAAACTGTGATTTCGCTAGCAATATGGAGACATATTTTACGGCCTTGCGAGCTTACGATGTCGAAGATTTCCTCTCTTAATGTCAGTATCTCGACGGGTAGACCTGTCAGCATACCGGAGCCCACCGCTGGGTTGCCGAACCCAAGTTATTTAGCGTAATTGGGCTCTAGGGGAGGGGAGAGACTGTTTCCCCCACGGAAGGCTTTTAGAAAGAGAAAGACGGACGCCAACCAGCACATGCATCCCCACCGTTGACAGGACTCATCCGCTTGTTATGTGCGAGGCAACAATTGCGCCCGGGATCGAATGACGGGTTAATAATAGCTCGCGTGACATTTTAGCGAGTTTGCCAGTCATTCGCTATCTACCGTAGATAGCAGAGCACGAACCCGCCACACGACGCCAATGATTCCCTCCTATAAGTTACTGCATGGGATTAAATTCCCGAACGGCGACGCCAACATTTCGTGGTAACTTTGGATGTTTTCCAATGTTGTCTCCTGAATGTTTGAGTTTAGGAAATTGGTTTACACAGTATATAAAAAATCCGTAAGAATCAGCGACAACAACTAACTCAATGATGACCTAGAAAAATATGACAATACTTAGAAAAAACTTTACAGCAACCTCATGAACACAAACTGGGCAAATGAACTTGCAACGAGGAGAGGAGGAACTTCACGGGCACAATTCAGGTGACAGCTTTATTGAATACACGAAACACTCAAAGAAAAAAGAGCTTCAGTTTATGGGGGGGATATAAATATGGGTCTGTCATAATGGATTGGGTTACTCAGAACTATGGATTTCTCTATTGAATGAAATAATAATTAATATGAAAACAAACATTGCTTTATTGAAACCATCGCAAAGTCCGGATTCGCCCCAGAATTAGAACTGAACATAAGTATACAAATAAGGGCAATGCTCTTGCGATTCCATATGGAACTAATAAATCGAGAGAGCGACCACATGTCGGCTATAAAAATGACTTTTATTATCAAGAGCTGAATTAATCATTTTTCCCGCGTAACGTATCACACGACTTCAGTTCATTCTGAGTTTGTGTGCATATTGAATTGTTTATATCTCAGAACTGCATGGCCGCAGGGCAAGGACCCTTTAAAGGTGAACGTACGGAGCGGGAACTAGAAATGACAAACGTTTCATAATATAGTTTTGAGAGTTATTTTTCTTAAATTGAAAGTATTACCTGTTATTTCTTTGGGTCAAAAGATTCAGTGAACAGAAACAAGGTCAGTTGAAATCATTTTGTATCAAACATTACTTTGAAGATGGTTCCCTGGTGCTGAAAATCTCTTTCCAGGAATGCGGTAGGTACGTGCTTGGAGCAGTTCCACGACATGTGGACCTGTTAAGCGTCGGTCTGAAAGGCACCTTCACACTTAAGGTACCCAAGCAAAAATATCAAGGTTTGTTCTTAGTCCTGCTCTAGTTTAGTTTGCCTCTCAAAAATGAACTTGAAACAAAAATAATTTCATCCAGTTTAGAAATAGCAACACACAATACAATCAAGTCATACAATCCGTTCTCATTCTCACCAGTACTCCGACACCAGTGACGCAGTTTGTCGGGGCTGTGACGCCACACTGGGCTCCAAGTTTAGAAGCCCACGTCTTCCCCTGTGGGCCAGGCCAGCCCACCCGGGGTAGACCCTGCCGCTTCCGTACGCCGTCCCCGCGAGATTTCCAGCTCATTCTTGCCCTTTGACGACGGGGGAAAGGCCGTCTATGACGGGGCTATCGTCTGACACGACCGCTGCCGCGCACGTATGCCATCTGGACCTCCACTTCAGCACGGCTGATCACTGCCAGTGCAACTGTTCAAAATATCAATGCAGCTAAAAACATAAATGATTTCAGCCGACTGATGAAGACGGCTTTTCTTTGAGTTTGTTTTTTGTCGGTGACGGCGGATGTCAGGCTAAAAGCCACATAAAGATTAATGGAAAGCAGAGTCTGAAATTGGACGATACTTCATAACAGCTTCAGTCAACAGAAGAGTGACGTCATTTTTTGTAGAGTTATACTTCGCGATGATGATGTCAGAAATGTCAAAGGGCGCCTATATAGAGGTCGATATTGCTCCCGGATAATTAAGATGAAAATTTCCCTTTTACTCTCTCCCTTAAAAATTGAGGTTCAAACAAGAACCGTTCTGGTGTATAAGGAGGCAGAATTCTAACGAAACCAAGTACGCGTAACTCAAAAATTCCACCAATCCAATCACAGGCGAGCTTGGCCTCCTTCAAAACGGGCTCTTTCAAAGCGAACACCAGCCTACTTTCTCACCTTTCGCCGAAATGAAATTAATCTATAGGCGCCTATGAGTTGAATAAACCGCGCAATGGGCTCTCGTTTCATATTGATTACGTTCACGGTGTGTTTCTTTTGTATCACAGGATATATACACCGCCGCCGGGCAAGCAAGGATAGCGACACTTTACAGTCACCGCACGGGGAAGTGGGTTGTTCAGTGACTGGGCTGTAAGGCCTAGGTATGGTTACAACCTACCACGTGACATGACACGATGAAACTGTGAGGAGCGGACGGTGGTGCTGTCTACGACGTGCCCAGCATCGTTTTGGACGGCAGGAAGCTCCGATGTTTCTTCGTTACACACAAGGTAGGTCACCAAAGTTAATTGAATCGATACAGTGAAATGATATTTTTTCGTACATAATGAGTTCATGTTTGTCATTGTTCGCAGTGCTAGAGATTTTTTCACTATAATTATTTAAGGAATTGATCAACAAAAGCTTCTTTTCGTGCGAATGTGCATGCACGTTATAGGTACTTTAACTGTTATTTGTAGGGCTCTATTTAATTACACAACACAGGTACACCATCATTTTAAGTATGAAAGTTAGTTACAAGGGAGAAATTCTCTTGCTGACTTGTTTCCTTATTAAAATACAGTGAAACGCAGAAATATTTCTTGATGAGGTGTAAAGTATTTGAGTCAGTGAAGAGAGAATACGAGAACTAAAATTTATTAGAGCATAGACGTGTATGAAACAGTTTGTAGTGCAAAGCAATACAGCCACATCCTGTGAACAGGTGTAAAGAGATCACGAGATCTGGTAAAAGGATTGAACATGAAACGGGCTTTTTAAGACGTGAAGACATGTTTTTTATGACTTGAAACTTGTGACTTTTTGTTGCCCTTTCTTTCCTTTTTTGTGGCAGTAATAATAAGAAGAACCTTCGACGTTTTCGTTTTAAATTTCCATATTTCTAAAGCATGATGTCATTTGAGGCAGAAAAGTTGTGGCCTCATAGCTCTGTGTAGAACATTTAATCATACTTTTTGATATTTTCTTGAAGCAAGTTAAATGTTTTTACTCGTTTATGTAGCTCGTTTAGATAATTATAATGGCCAACATTTTCTTGTAAACTTTATTGGGGAGCAATTATGAAGCAAGACTTTTAAAAAACCGTTTCTTATGCTCTTTGACATGAAGTGTGACAAAAGAAAAACAACGCCCCCTAAAAATGTACTGGTGGAGGGATTTTCTAAGAATGGAAAGCAACCAGTTTCTTTTCACTTTTCAGGAGAAGAAATATTCAGATCTCATTTATATTGTGACACGAGGTATTGTGTGAGAAAACAAGTTGAGCTGAATATCAAACTTCTCGTTTCTTTTAAGTCGCTAGTCTGGTGTTAACCGGCGCGTATCGACCCCCTCTGTTATTCGAAACCTGTTAAATTGATTTTTTTTTATATGTTTGGGTTTCACGACATGCCATCGTGAGTCAGTTATAAAGTTTTAACGGATATTTTTGTCCACATTCTTCAGGAAAGTTTACTCAACTTCGAACAACAATGACGTGGGAAATGGCGGTTTTCATCTTCTATCTGATTCTTGTGCGGACGCTGACGGCGCCGCAGGGTACGCAGGACATGGGTCCCATCGAGACCATCTCGACCGGTCGCATCTTAGGCAAGCGGATGACAGTCCTCGACAAGACGGTGGACGCTTTCCTGGGGATACCGTACGGTGAATCTCCGGTTGGAGAGTTACGGTTCCGGAAGCCCCTACCGCGGACAAGTTGGGATGGCATTTATAACGCCACCACGTACGGCTTTGGTTGCTTCCAGGCCCCTGACGAAGAATTTAAAGATTTCGAAGGTTCGGAGATGTGGAATCCTAATGTAGGCTTGGACGAGGATTGCTTGAATCTGAACGTCTGGGTACCTCACCCTCGTCCTGTCAACTCCTCAGTCTTGGTTTGGATTTTTGGTGGAAGTTTCCTTTCCGGGGTCGCGTCCCTGGACGTCTACGACGGTAAGACATTGGCAGCAGAGGAGGGTTTGGTCGTTGTATCAATGAACTTTCGGCTGGCTGCCTTGGGCTTTCTTGCTATGGATGACCCTACCGCTCCAGGAAATCAAGCCCTTTGGGACCAAGCCCTAGCCCTGAAATGGGTGCAAAAGAACATCCACATCTTTGGAGGGGATCCAGATCAAGTGACGTTATTCGGAGAGAGTTCCGGCGCAGCGAGTATCGCTTTCCATGTGATCTCGCCAGAGAGTATGAACCTGTTTCGACGGGTGGCCCTGCAGAGCGCCTCGGCCTTAACTCCCTGGGCGTACTACACCATGGAAGAGGGACGCCGACGGGGACTTATGTTGGCTGAGAAACTGAAATGTGTGGAGGATCAGAGCGGTCAAACACTGACCACGACTCAAATGGTGGACTGCATGCGGACCAGAGATCCACTGGAGATTATCAGATGGCAATGGGTCACTCTCGACTTTGCTGATTTCCCATTTGTCCCGGTGGTGGACGGGGACTTCGTACGTGAGCGCCCCCAATCGGCAATGGAGCGAGGAGAATTCAAGAACTGTGAGGTTCTCATAGGCAGCAACACAAACGAGGGAATATTTTTCATGGTATACGAAGTACCTGGCTATTCCAAGTTCTCGCATAGCCCTCTGAATCGAGACCAGTACACGAAAGCCATAAAATACTGTTTCCCAAAGGCAAACACATTTGGATTCAATGCCATAGAATTTGAGTACTTTCCTTGGTTGAGTCCCACTGACCCTGTAGCTCTGCGAGACGCTGTCGAACTGGCCGCGGGCGATTACCTCTTCGGGTGCCCGTCCTACGAGATGGCCGTAGCCGCTGCCTCGGCCCACAACCCTGTGTACTTCTACCGGTTCACGGATCGGGCTTCGAACAACCCTTGGCCGGAATGGATGGGCGTGTTACACGGGGATGAGATCATGTACATCTTCGGCATTCCCCTCCATCCAGAGTTTGGCTACAACAGCGCTGAAGCCGAGCTTAGCCGAAAAATGATGACATACTGGGCCAACTTTGCAAGAACTGGGTAAGATATACAAATATCAGATTAGTGACCCGACCTCATACATATATAACAACAGCCAATGCCGCGCTCAAGTACGCCCTCACCGATGACAGAGAGACCGAACCGATACTTGAACGAGCCTGCGCATTTACAACATTATTGCGTGTGTTCGGCACCACAGTCGATGTGCGAAAAACAGACGTTGATCGTTGCCAAGTGACAAATCTTCCAAGACACTTAAAAATGTAAAAATCTATAACAGTAATGGATGTAAAATATATTTTAAGTATGCTACGTTCTCAAAAGAGTAACATAATTGTGCATGTTTTGGTGCCATAGTCAAGTTCAAAGAGGATATAATGCCGGCAGTCGTTCCAGTTTATGGCCATGTGACGTGCACTTTAGTTTGGCTATTTCGGTGTGACTTGGATTGTACCCAAGCCTTTCATTAAACTGCCATCACGTGATGCACACTTTGGTTTTCTCTTGAAAGGCCAGAATGCTTATTGGAAAGGTCATCTACGTCACTAACTCTCCAGGTAACAGATAATCGTAAGAATCGAAATGACGGTTACCTTTGGTGACCTTTCCAATCATGCAAAACTGGCCGATGAGGCTTCGGTATCGATTTGCCAAGGTTATGGTTAGTTAGTGAGAGCGGGGCAAGAAAGCGCGGGAAACGTTCACAACCAAACCCTGTACACGCGCCAAAATCAATACAGTGGGCTTGGATCTTTTCGTGATGAGGTAGAGTGGTTAATGGTTTGGACAGCGTAAGAGAGAATCTTAAAGGTTGAATACGTCTGGACGAGCAGAAAACACATTTTTTGCACTTCATGGGGCACAAAGTTAATAGTGGATCACTGTCAAAAGGTCATTGCATAACAACGGTTGAATTTTCAGACGTGTGTAGCAGTGATCATTAGTGAATACCTTGGTGGTTAAAGACGCTTACAGTACCCATCTGGGCGAAAGACTTCCCGCATTAACTGTAACGTTGTAAAATACACAACATAACTTAAGGGGTAAAACAGTGATCCATTCGCTAATGTTGAAACTTAGAAAGCAGTATCAAGAATGTTAATACTAAAATGCAATATTTCACTAACGTTGCGCAGGTTTCCATTTTGCCCTTCATTATGTAATGCAAAATGCACCACCGTAGCATTGCTTGTTATTTTTATTCAATTTATCTTCTTTTTCTCTAACTTCTAGAAACCCAAACAAAGCCAATGAGGATGATCCAGAAGGAGACTGGCCACTCTACACTCTCGAGACCCAAGAGTTCTTCACTCTGAATAAAAGTATCATCAACGGTGACGTCTTCATTGGGCGAGGCCCACGAGCCAAGCAATGCGCTTTCTGGAGGGAGTATCTCCCAACGCTCGTCACACAAACAGGTATAGATGAGGCAGAGCCCGCCCTCTCGCGGTGTTACGCCTTCACACGGAGTACAAAACCAAACTGACAAAATCCTTGTCAAAATGAATGTTAGAATTACAGACCATTCAGGCATCGGATCAATTGCCTAACTGTCTTTATGCTAGATAGGGGAGGTTTATCGATGATCAAGGAACGATATCGAAGATTCGGGTTGGGAGGGGAACGGTAAACAACGCGGACCTATTAAAACATCTTGTAGGCCTATCCTTTCAATGAAAACTCCCGTTTTATGGATGTCTTTTGACGTTTTCCTTAATTAAAGGTGACATCAGCGAAGCAGAGAGGAAATGGAAACAACAATTCAACGACTGGAGTACCAAGTACATGGTGAACTGGAAAGCGGAATTCGATAATTACATCAATGGCAAACAGTGCGAAGGCAAGGGATATTAATTGAAGCTGAAGAATTCAAAACCAAACAGTGTGCACAGGGGATCGGCTGGCAATACCAAAACAGGATATCAGATTTCAGGCCAGAAATTGTGAATGTTGGTAATATTTCATGGTCTGAAGTATACGTACATCACTTTTTACAATTAACCCAATTTGTCTTGATACATAATTAATACTCTTGCAAGTTATGTCATTCAGGTCACTGAGAATAAAAATGGCGGCTTCCGACTGCGCATTCTCAGCTCAGCTACTATTTTCGCTACGTCCATTCGACAATTTTTACATAAAGGTACTTTTAAACGAGATGTGCAGAGAAAACAAAATCATACGACACACTGTGGTTGAAATACTAATAGACCCTATTATGTGTTTACGTGGATCTTGCACTAATCGCGTTGTTTTCAAGATTCCCCTAGCGAGTTTCCATAGCAATATGATGTCAGTGCCGAAAGGTTATAGTGGCGTGCACATTTGGCTCCAAAGTATGCAGGTCGATGTGAGATCGAATGGGCCATTGTAGTCAAAGAAAGAGAGCTAGTTTTGTCCTCTGTCCGGTTGGTCTCCATGACTGTTTAAGCAAGAATAGTGGGGATATCAAGACGCAACAGCACCCTCTTCCGATTCAACGAGCATACACATTTTTCTTATTTACGTAGCCAATGTTCAAATAAATGTGACACAAGAGCCATGACAATAGCTTTAATTCGATGTATACACCAATGAGAAATACTTCAAAGTTTGCGAGCACCGTGTTTTTAAGTCTCAGGCTTGAAAAGAAATCACGACCTGTTTAGATTTTGGCTTTCCTTATAAAACCATTGTGATGTTCGCGAAGTTAGACTTCAACTCAGCATGTTCAACGAGGTGTGTGTGCAGTGCCACTGCCGATTAGTTTGGATAAAGATGCCATATGGGTTTGTTTTAAGTGGAATTACACTACACGACATCTCCATTTTTTCTACCACAATTTTGGTGCCATTTTAAGCCATTCGTAAGAAAATTTCAGAAAAATTCAGATTTTGTACAAACTTGAACGAATGCGTTACGAATGTTCTACGAAACAGTTTCAGACATTTGAATGTTATAATTTGTAACATGCACTTTATTGATTGTTTACACTTTATAAGCATAACATAGCGTATCCTGTTTATTATGCTGCTATGGATGCACTGAGGAAAGCAGTAGTCTTTCTCGTGTCGCCAAAGCACTTTACAAGTTGTAAAATAAGCAACATCAGAATCTATAATTGTACAGTAGAGTAGTTTCACCGTAAATAATTTTACATACATTTTGTAAATTTTGTACACAAAGGTAGTATTGTATATGATGACTACAGTTAAAAGCGTTCATTTTACACTTCTTGTGATAAAATTATTTACAGCACAGCTACCCCATTTTTATGTGTTAGATTGAAGCAATAATGAGTGTCTGAGTGTAATTTTTATCTTGTAAATATCGATGACTGAGTGCTCGAGATTGGAATGTTCGAAAGATTTATTTCTCGTAGGGATGGGCGTGGCAGGGAAGGGGAGGAGGGCGGTGGTACTTTCTGTAACGCGTTAGTTTATTTGAGAAGCCGTGTTATTATCCAAGTTGATAACGGCTTGATGACATTAAAGCGTTTCAATAGTTACTTTATATTGCAGATAAATTCAAGGAAAATAATACTGGTTTGACTGTATTTCTCACAGGACATATAAAGACAAATCACTTCATGATGTAAATCACAATTAGTTTTATATTGCAGCATTTAACCGTCAATAGTAAAATGGCCATAAGCCTATTTTGGAACACGGCAGAACCTCGAAAAGTAGGATAAGTAGATTCAAGATTTGTTGTGATGCGGACGCTTTGGTGAAAAAATTAAACCATGAAGTAGTTCTGCTCTGTACTTAATCTTTTCCGATAATTCTCAAGGTTACAACCAATAACTGCACTGTATCGTTACTGGACCTGGATAATCTCACACTGTACAGTAAGTACATTAGGTCACAATATGACAGATATATAACTACTCATGTAAAGTGCGTTGTTATTCAAGTTATAAGTATGTTGTAAATTTATGCATTCTTTAGCGATGTTGATATATTATACTCGATCGTGAATATGTTGTAGTAACATTTTATTGACATGGTTGATACCTGATTACGCAAATGATGGAGCAATAAGTTTAAGCTGACTGGTCTGCCCCTTGCTGGTTCTGCCAGAGGTCTAGTCCCTGTTGTGATGGTGTAATAGCTTCTAGCCTTGATGAACGAAGATGGTAGGCTTAGATCAGTAGCAAAATAGTGACTGTCACATGGAATTCAAATTTTCGAACAAAAAGAGGGCGCCATGTTTAGCAACCTGCCCACTTACCTGTAGTACGCCTAATGCGTATTTATTAAACACAATTACTATTATTGTGCCAATCTTTCTTGTATCACGTGATATAATCACTCATAATCAGCAGTTTGAGCCTGTTCTGGTGGTTCCTGAGGATGTTGCAGAAATAAATTACACTTCAAACGTTCAAAGGATTTGAATTGCCGTTGCATAATATTGAGAGAGGATGAAAATGTCTACCGATGGGGACCACAGACATGTCTGTGATAGGGACTTCCCGCGATGGTGGCAACAACACGTTTTATATCACGCCATTCTGAGTTTGCCTTCTAGGTTAAATATTTCAAGACGAGATTGAGAATTTTTTTGACAGTTCACATACCTAGCCACGCTCGGTAGGTTTTTGGATCATAAGTTAATTTTATGTTGCTGTGCCATCAATCACTAACGTTAAACATGATACATCAATTTAAAAAAGCTCGGTAGAGACATAACTACAAGTAACAAATGAGCAAGAGAATGTTATTTTAGAAAAAGATTAGAATGCTCTATTAAAGCTTAAGCCAAGAAGAAAAGCCTTGAAACAAGAACAACACTGAGATGACGAAGAGACAAAGACGAGACCGATTTGATGGGGAGCAAGCTAAGTGGGCTGACAGTACAACAACAACAACAACAACAACAACAACAACAACAACAACAACAACAACAACAACAACAACAACAACAACAACAACAACAACAACAACAACAACAACAACAACAACAACAACAACAACAACAACAACAACAACAACAACAACAACAACAACAACAACAACAACAACAACAACAACAACAACAACAACAACAATAACATCATCATCTCTGAACAGTATTTCTTCTAGAATCTGACACAAACGATAAGCGTAGTGCGCCGGATAGCTGGAACAGCCGTTGAATTTTTAGCATACAGTGTTTTATTTTTTGGAAGCAAGCGTGCAAGACAAGACAAATTTCAGTCGTTTATTGCTTATTCTATTAGAACTAGACCAAGGCCAGACTTTGAAAAAACTACAAATTCGGCCAATTATTCAACCCACAACCAGCTGATATAAATGATATAGAATATAGAGTGAAATCTATAGCTGTAGCGTGCATTGAATCTCAGTTTACGATACCAAAAGCCACTTTAATGGAGGGGAGTGCTTTTTTATGTTAACGGTTCAATTAATTAAGAGTGGATTATAAATTTGTTGCACCTGACATTTGCCAATAAATCGAATTTCCTGTAATAGTCTTGGAAATCTAAATTTCTAAGAAACCTCCTTTGATATTCCTTCCGTAGGTCTCAACGGTCAAGTGAACAAACAATGTTCATATGCTGTTCAGCCTGCTTTAATTACCAAGGCTCCTCTCGTCTCGCGCCTGGGCAAGGTCTCGTAATTGGCGGGGAAGGTCAAACAATATTTCGTTAAAACTGTCATGCCTCAGAGGACTGTCCCGTAACAGGTTTGGGCACTCCAGGCGTCGCATGGAGGCAACCACTGTCTCATCGTGGTTGAACACCAGGTAAACAATCGCATTTCATCTGGTCAAGGTGTATTGATGTTGAATAGGGCAAGGGATATTATGGCAAAGGGTAAGCCAGAAATATATCCTATGCCGGCGGGGAGGTTAGACGATAATGTCATTCGGGGTTTCAGGAGGAAGCCAACGTTGCTCCTTTATGAAAGCCTAGAATCTTGTCATTTATTGCATCATTGTAAGGGTAAGAAGATGTAACAGGTTAAATTAAACACGTATTTCACAAAACCACAGCTACCTTAATTTCTAAATAGGCCTACATCTTTCAATTTGGGCATTCTGATCATTATCTTTTTTGTAAGTATTTTCTTTTCTTATTCAAATTAGGCTTCATGCTGAGGCAATCTCTCCGTCACCCAGCATATTGTTTGAAATTTAAATTAGGGTTGAAAACATAAACACTGTCGACGAGTGATCAGCGTAACACTAACCCCCACACAAGTGACCGTCATCGCTCGAGGTTGATGTTGTGGTGCCCTCTATTGCCATTCACTATCCAGCCGCAACCAGGTGATTTAGAGCAAACGCGAAGAGCGGAACAAGCAATTTCAATTACTGGTTCTTCAGATTTCCTCCCTTCCCCCTTTTTTTCCACACAGCCCCTAATTGATATCTTAGCCATTCATCTGTCATCGTCCTAGAGATCAGACCGCGAATTCTCCATGGTCTTCTGCCGTTGTTCACACCGCTTTAGACGGGATCAAATCCCCAGGGTATCTGCCTCGCCGCCCAGGGGCGAATAAATCAGAAATGTTGCACGAGCGCGGAGAAATCTAAACGCCAGAACTCGTAATTCTGTCAACTTGGATGAGATTAAACAAATCTTCGGTTGCTAAGAGTTTTTTCTTTTGTAATAAAACACCGGCACTATTTAAATAGGATTTCGCTTTTTCGGTGGAGGTTGCTTTAATTTCTAAGTAATTTATGTCGTCGCGTTTTGAGCTTAGACTAGGGCTTGACTGTCAAAGCAAGGCAGATCAGACTGCTCTCTTGGAAACTAATGAATTTGAGAAATACAATAAAAAAATTAATAATAATAATCAAAAATCATTTATGGGTAAATAATTACCCTTTAATAATTACAACTGTTTTATCAACAGCTACTGAGATCACTGAAGAGGTTTTCGGTTATTTTGGAAAGTGAGCCGTTTCAACAATGTCTTTCAGTCAAATGTTAATTTAAACTTCTTCATTGATACATCCGATTTGTAGCGGTACAATACTCCTTTACAACCAATGCAATTGTGTGCAGATAGCAAATACAACATTTTTACGCCGATTTGGTTGTAATGAATATACCGAAACGATGAAAGGGAACTGTGGGGAATTGGCCCAGATGACGCACCAACACCAGAGGGCTCACTTTCGATCACTTTCACGTTTCATTTAATTAGCAAAGTGCGTCAACAGACTGCCTCTTTAAAGGCCGTGTTATGGGATCGATTTCATCTGAGCGCTAAATCAAAGGATGCTATAGGTGTTTCGGTGACCTGTCAAAAACGAGCTACCCTAGGGCCCCAATTTCACGGACAAACTGAACCAGCCACTGTGTTACAATCACAACCAAAGAAGGTCACGAACCGAAAATGTATACCTTAGCCGTGGACCGTACATGCAACTTGTAAGTACCCACACGGGGCCGGCGCAGTTTCAGACTTCATTTAGCTGGACTGATCAATTCATCAATCTGTTCCAAGGTGGGTGGGTATACACAGCGGAGCTGCACGGCTCTCTCTCATCGGTGACACTGGCTCAAATCACCCGGGAGGGTTTGGCATCTGTGCCCACTCCATCCACATGCAGGCACGCTCATATCGGTGACAGGATGTACACGTTTTGCAATTGAAGGAAACGACTGTCTACAAAGCGCTCCTGTTATCGTACAATCTCACTGGGTTATGTAAAGGGAATATCGAAGACTAGATTTCAGACAGATAAGGGAGTGGCTGTACTTTTGGTGACTGATCCTTTCGACGATTGCTTTCAACTTGTAGGTTTGTGTAAACCTGTGCTTACACCTACCTGTGTGATGTTGAAATGAAAGGATGCTCTCACGTGTGAAGCTCACAAAGCGTAATGAACAGAATTTGAATCAGCTGAAACGCATCGGACAGTTGTAGGGTTTCCAGCAGTGCAATATAAGGTAAGAACTTGATTTGGTTTCAAATAAACTTCTAGCAAAGCAAATGGTAAACTCTCATGGCATGATATCGGTATCGTGCGGTTCTCGGTGTTGATATAAGCAGGGTCTAGAAGATTGGCTTTGGGTAATTAATTTCTTATTGTTGCTGAGAAACGATCAGTAATTCTCTTGATTCTGGACCACTCAAGCAACCGTGCTACCTATTTTTCCAGGTATTTTGCTGCAATATTGCTCCAGTCAAGCTTGAGAACGTCATCAATGACATCATTAAAAACCTTGGAAAAGCTTCCAGTGGGCTTCCGGAAGCATTCTGCTGTTCTGTAATTCCTATGAACACACGAATACATCGATGACTAACGGGTGAGAAAGTGCAACTTGATCGCGGTATGTTTAGATAATAAACATGGTCGAATAACAAACATGCGCAGAGCGCTTGAGTAATTTGTGTAAATCATGCATCGCGGAGGGCCAACGTGAGCCTGGTCAAGCTTTGTACTCGTGCTGGGCTTGTTCTCGTTTGCTATCTTATTCTTTTTGGTCAACGTTCTGCTCCTCTCGGCTGGCAATTTTCAGGAATCAAGGGGTGGTTCCCGATTTGACGTCATTTCTAGTCGTCGATCTTATGGATTGCGACAACTGTTCAGCACTAATTCCTAACCCACCAGATCTAATTTCTGTTTGAATGCGATTGTTTCCCTCCTGCGTCATAATGTTTGTCAGAACTGCAGGTAACGACCTAAACGTCAATGACAGACTGTATCGTTATTGATTTCTGTGCTATGTGCCGCTCTCTGGATGAAGTCTAATACCCTATTAACTATCTCGTAAAACCGGGCACACGATATAAATCATTCCTTGACTTGGTTCAGATTGGTTCTAATCGCTCGGCAGATGGTAAGTTTTACTGTGCTTTCCAAACATTGACACTCTACAATCCCTTGAAATGGTGTACTAGTGGCATTTTTTGTTTCCATGCACCTCTGAAGTGCCATTCACGGAGACCCGATTTCCATGGGGACGCCGAAGAGCTAGTATTCTGACCCCATTGAGTATGAAGTAGGAATGCACCAAAGCTTACCCTATAGCCAGTCCGGGGGATCTGAACTTTGATCCTTCATCAAAATCTCGCATCAAACCCGTCATATCCCTCCGATATTTTTGATTAATTATCCCAAACCTGGACAGAACCTACTTCATGCAGCTGTCAACCGATCAAAATGAAGCTGAAGACGACAAGAGAAACCCTCAGTCCTCATCCAAATGTTTTCTGCTTCTAATTAGAAAAGTCATACCTGTTAATAAAATTCTTTGCTATTGGAATGGAAGGGGAATATTTGCTGCTGAGGATGGCCAACAGTTCAAAGACATTCATAGGCATATGCGGCGTAACTGTCGAAGGGACTCGTGCAGCACTTCATCATCAGTCAATGGTCTTGCCAAGGCTGAGGTAGGCTAAAAATAACTGAAGTGTGGTAACTAACCGAATGTTATTTCTGACAGGAAGTGAACTTCCTTACGTGTGGATATGGGGCATTTAATTGGACTATTCTTGGGCTCGTGCACAAGAATACGAGACTGATGTACTGTACTTGTAAAATGTTTTCTCTGTAATACAACAGCCTGTATATGAGTCATGAGATTTGACGATTAAGCAAGACAAAATTTGGCAAAAACTAACGAATTGCTCATTTCCTGTTATCATTGTTTGGGAACTTGAAAAGCGCTCCCCTCTTTTGTCTTTAAGATAAGTAAACTGTTGTAATAGGTCGCTACAGTTACAAAGGAGGGTGAGACTATTTCAAAATAAAAATGATTTTGATATTGTGAAAATGCACCGTATTGGTGACACAAAAGGGGAAAAGCATCGGCATCAACGTATTGATTTGGGATGGGATGAGGATTCTGTATGATAATTAAGAAGCAACTGATATATTCTGGCGGAATTCTAACACCTGATACCCGTTTGTTGTGTAATCAATATGTGCTCCGAATGTTATCGATACCACCTGTCAATGCTATACGTCATCGATACCACGCGCCAATGACACCAAACAGATGACATTGCATCATGTAGTTCGATTCGTTTTGGTATATCTTAAACGTGCACCTCTGTTTTGAAATTCTTGCATCTCAATTGTCAAAGTGGTTGTGCGAATGCTGTAAAATCCCTAAGAGCTCACATAAATTTATGGTCTGTCTTGGACAAATATAAACTGCTTCAAATGTCAGATGTTAAAGCAGTTAATCAAAAATGTTCTACTTAGAGCACACAGAGGTATTGTTTGGACATCTGTTAGTAGACACAACATCATAAATCATACACGAATATACACAAATGTATAAGTTTACAATCAATTGAAAATGAAGACATTTGTAAAGAAGAATTTCCTTGTAAGCACAAATTAAAAACTGCAAGACGACTGCAAGTCTGCAGATTTTAGATGGCCAGTTTGTTTCCTAGTTGTATGATTTGCACGAGCGACTTGCACGCTATAAACCTATCACGACATTCGCAGACATGCGAATGTTCCGTATCCGTGCCACGTCTTTAAAAAAATTTGCTAGTAATTTTCTGGCAGGAGAATTCATCAGCGTTGTCGGGGCGCACTCAAAGACGGTCAATAGATTCTGGAATTTAGTGGGGACAAGGGAAAATGAACAAATGAACCTTCTCACGAGTCAGAATAAGAGAAATAGCACCCAGTATACACAGCATATCGCCTCTATCGGATAATACATCACAAACTGCATGAGGTAAACCAATCCAAATTATTACTTTTCAGGACCATACCGTGTTACGTGAATAAGTTTTCAACATGTTGGGTGAAATTCAAAGCGAACTTGACGGCCGTATGAGGGCGCTAGAGCGAAGGGCACTACTCAGTGGTGTGTGCAACAGATCGACATTTTAAAGTGTTAGGTTTCGTGTACCATTTGAAGTGACTCCACTGTTATGCTAATTGATACTGCCAAGTTCTGCAAATTATGTTGACTCGATGAAATTCGATATCTATATGAAATCCATATTCGGTGGTTAAGCCTGGACTGAAGGTAACCCTTTTTGCGCAGGCAGCACGAGACCTCGTTGATTATGATATCCGGCCATTTGTCTGCGGGTCACTATGCTTGCTTTGTTTTGGAACACGTAATAAACCTGGCTATGGTGCCCTTTTAAAAAAGGTTTCCCAGTTGTTTTAGTCACAAATTAAGCCCGAAGGCTTCATCTACTTTTTATGCACCGAGGGCAGCCATACATAACATGGTATAGGCATCTCTACTTCATGTCGGGGTTACCGCTTTGTGATCACTTCTCAAGCTAGAGCCCATAATAAATATTCATTGTATAATACACACTGGACAGCAAAAGAAACTTGCCACCTCTGTCTAAGGCCACACATAAAAATTCACTCCATACAAATAAACTATTTTTGTACATAGGTATGCTCCAATACCCCTTACTAATCACATTCCCAAAAGCAAGTGATTATCTTTATAACAAAGAAGAAATTGACATGCAAGGCAACTTTGTTACTGAATGAAAAGTCACAAAATGTAACAGAATGAGCCTTAAGTTTTACGTAGAAATCAATGTCACAGGACGAAATAAAGAAGTCACAATCATTACTTTTCAATAATGTGTATGCATAGTCAGAAAGGATGGCATCCCTATACAGAAACCACCCATACACATCATTTTTACAAAACAGGTGTTCACTTTGTCATTGGTTGTTTAAAATGTTGTCCATTTATGGGTCATTTTTACTTGGTGGAGAGTGCTTTTGTGTGTGACTTTTGATTTAGTAACCAAGTTTCTGTGCATGTCAATTTCTTCTTTGTTATAAAGATAATGACTTGCTTTTGGGCATGTGATTAGTAAGGGGTATTGCAGCATACCCGTGTACAAAAATTGTTTATTTCTATGCAATGAATTTTTATGCGTGGCCTTTGACAGAAGTGGCAAGTTTCTTTTGCTGTCCAGTGCATATTCAAAATATTGAATAACCCCAACCCAGTGAGCCGTAACCGGCACGTGCTCAAGTCATTTTGAAGGGAGTTAGAGCATATATTAGGCGGTTCGGTTAAGCCATTTGCAGTTCAAGACTTGTCAGTGCGCGCCAGTAATGCCGAACTCTTTCCCGCGAGTTACACAACAATTTAAGCCGCCTGCCTGTGGATACCAACGGACCCAAACGCTCACCTAGATCTTTGTAAGTCGTTCCCGATTTTTCCTTTTCACATCTTGAACAACGATGGTAATACATGGACACGAATGTCGTGCTGAACGGAATGATCTACACCCCTTGTATACATTGTCTTTTGTAGACTTGGAGTCTTCCAAGATGTGCAGGTTTCACACAGTTAGTACATTGTGGATATTGTAATGCTGCCCTTAGGCGAGAAAATTTACTTGTAATTTCCCTTCGATATCAAAAAGTGAGGACACGATTAGTTTCTGCAGGAATACTACGAATTCAAGTTGGATCATGCTCAACGTACGAGGCTGACGAAAGCTACGAGCAACAATACTGGATGCTTGAGTGTACAACATACTTCATGAGAACGGGTTAGGGGCTTTATATTGATGGTTACAAGCGCGAAGACTGATACAAAATTACATCTAATAATGGAGCGCCATGTCAGCTACAATAATGCTGTACATTTACACACACCGCGGCCACCGGGCCGGTGAATAACAAACTCCCTTCAGTGAGGCAGCAACTGACTGAAGTAAATTTCCAGCCGAGTGATTTTACATATAGAGTAACCAAGTTCAACCTGTGGTTATACAAACAGCTAGGGAGTGTTGGTCTTTTATTGCAGGCAAATTCAGGGTAGGTCCCAAAGTAACATGTACTGCATGCTTTCAGCTGAATAAAGGTAAGCCAGTCCTTGGCCTTAGCAGGTGACGATTTTCAGCGCAGAAATTTGCAGACGTTTTACAATGTCCCCCCGGGTACGAGTGCTGTTGGAGTGCATTATTGGTGCGGTGTTAGAGGGTGCCTTCAAATGGTTTTGTATGCAGTCATGAATATTCGGAGTGGGAAATTCAAAATTTGGCAGATCTTTTAATAGGCTACTTGAATTTGCTGAAAACTGTAAGGTGGCGCGTTCTTCTTGCTTTGCCCCGGTCATGACATATCCTTCAATCAAGTTTCATTGTTGCAAGGAAACTGTCTGAATCTGTCAGTGACACAGGCAAGCCGTCACCACATGTAGGGCCCTCGAGCTGTATGGCTCAGCCTCGTCAGATCTTTCTCTCCCGTGCCATATTACCACGATGCTGATACACCCCGCGTCAAACCTCGCCATGAAATCGCCACTAATCCACGCATCTTTCGCTACTCGTCGTGTGCGAGTCCTAATTGCGAAAGCGACGATATCAGGCGGCTGAGGGGAAGCTAATGGGGGTCTGCGTGCTGGGGCAGCTCACTGAGGGACAGGTGCGAGGTGACGTGTTGTAAAGAGGTAGTTTGCTTAGACCGTCGTTCCTCCTGGAATGCTGATAAATTCGATGTAATCTTACCCAATATCTTCCTTTTGCTTGCACTCCAACTTAAAGGTGCCCCCGTCAAAAAAGTCTGCTTCACTGAAATTTTTTGTTGTTGTCCATGTTCGACTTTTAACAAGATGCAACATCGACTTGAATAAAGTCTAATCACAAGCGTGTGTTTGTAAACAAGAAAAATCGCTAAGCATAATGCTTACAAGCTCATACAAAATGCATGCGCCTTTTCGGCTGCCCAATATCGTGAGTGGAAAAGCGAGTAATGGTGCTTACGGGGTTCTGAGAGAGTGGTACTTCACTTTGCCGGAAGTGCCATTGACGATGCGCCCGTGCATATATCACTCTATGCATAGAGCCAGGCTAGGCATCGATTGGGACTTGTCCCATTCTGAGAAAATTGAAGTTTGAACATCAGTACATTAAAAAGCCAAATGCTGGTTTGTAATAAGCTGAGTGACTCGAAATCAAGTGATGACGGTTTCTTCAGATCGGCGTTCCAGGAAGTCGGGCGTCGTGGAAAGTAGCTAAAGGAGTGTGGTGATTCCGTCCTAAATTTAGCTCCATGTTCTTTCCAAAAACAAAAAGGTTAATTACAGGGAATTTTTACGGGAATCGGTGACCTCAGCCCTTGATCTTGATTTTGACTAATGGTCTAGTCATGTAGCGGACAGACAGGGAGGCATTTAGGCACTGGGCTGGTTTGTTCGCCTGTCGTAGTACCTTCTTCTATTCTGACTCTCCACAGTTTGTCATTCATGCACAATGTATTTACTTGGTTGTACTGTGCCTGCTTTACAAGCCTCTTCACTATCGGCCTTCTTGAATGAGGCACATTGTGTTTTTATTTATGGATAATTTCTTCACGATGAAAACAGAATAGAGGATTTTGTTACTAAGTCTTGAGTGGATTTGGATGGGTAAAGGGCAGCAAACCAAAGCCATCAGGTCTCATGCAAATAAGGTTTTCCTCCAGATTTTCACTTGATCCACCTTTAAAACCGTCAACGAGAAAAGCTTCTAGAGTACCTGGGCATTGTGTATAGGCATCAAGGGAATAGTGACACGAGGGTATTGATCAGTGTATTTCTGCCCGAGGGGTGTTTATTGGTGTTGCCGCTCCAACCTGAATTCTGCCGACTGAGCGAAGGCGGCTTACCAAGGCACCGGATCAGCCGATCGATCAATATCGTCAGCAGCCTTGAAAAGCTTCCTCTCCTCGGGTGTGTTTTGCTGCTGCTGATGATGACCCGGTAAGCCACGCCGGCCTGCCCTGAGTGGAGTGTTACAGTAGGTAATAAAGTCATATCGCCCGGCGCTATATACAAATCAATTGGGTCAATATCTTCACAAGTGGTGTATAGACTACATCTGGTTATGTTGGGAAAGCCTATAACAGTTTTCTGAATCCCGCCGTTTTCTGATCGTTACGGACAGCGATGCAACCACCCTCTTGTAAGTTATGATGCAGTCTTCTGTTTTATCACCATACCAGCGTTATACACGTTCGTTGCTTTATTATGGCAATGCTATTCTATACTATTCTGGGGGATGGTTTCGCTGCTAGCCGCAATTAAACGCTCACTGTAATTACTGCTATACACGGGTGGAAGGTTTCCGGAAATTGCGGCTACAGGCCGGTAACTACGCGTTATTTGTACGTACACATCAGCTGGCTATGTTATCTTACGAGACGTTCGTGTTTTTCATTTATCGCTCTGTTTTTGTCATCAGTGAAACATTTGATGTTAAACATGTAGGCCTAAGATGACTTTTACATAAAAAGTGTAACAATAACATTAACAGACGCTTCGGTAATTAAAACAGGTGGTCATAAATAAGTGTGTGTGACTAATTTAGTCCTTGACATAATGATGTTCTTATAAGCCAGAATAATTAAATTCATTTATGCCCAACCGTTTTGCGGATCAAACCAAGGGTATGGGTGTGTGTGTGTGTGGGGGGGGGGTAGATGTGTCTTCTTGTTAAGCCAGCCTTGTCCTTTTGTTGCTGTTTCTCCAGCTTCAACTGACCTACGACTTAAACTTGGAAGATGGGGTTAATGCTTTAATGGGGTTTCAAATACTATACGAAATCAGGAATCAGCCATTGTCGACCATTGTCGACCATTGTCGAGTGAGAGGTTGTCGAGGTTGGTCGGTGTAATCTTGTACACGTGACCTGATTATCTGTGAGTGTCTTGAAAATGACAGCTTGTGTTTCTTGTTGCAGTCAAAAATTTAGCCTTAATTGTGATTCCACGGTTTTTGATAGCACAGCTAAGTAAAGCCATGATGAGTGCCCAATTGGTCAAAGAGGTACCAGACAACGTCTTGGATATAGAAACTAAGGCCGTGTTTCGGGTTTCCAGGGCTACGGCAAGGTTCATTGTCTACGTGTTTCCACGCATTTACAATGGAACGAAGACCTAGACCTAGTTCTAGACGAGAGATTCGGATGCAGCCTAAGTTCGCACAACCATGCCCATGCGCAAAGATAAAATCTTACCACAGACCTTGAATAATTCTCGACAAGGCTCACCCTATGTTTCAACAGCGTTCGCTTGAAGCAATACCGGTACAGAAGAGTATTGCTCTGTGTACCAGTCGTGTAGATGTAGTTGGGGATCTGTTATTGCTTGTGAGTACGTGGAGCACATAGCCCACACGTACTATAAACACTGCCTAAGTAATGCTTACAGTAAAATGATTCCGGACAAATAACGGCACGTTACAGTCATTCTAACCTCAATATTATTGTACAAAATCAGAGGGTTATACTATGCAGTTAAAACAATGTGCTGTGCTGAAAATTTGAATAGATGACGTCCTCGTGTATGTAAAAGAAAAGGAGGCATTCAGCTTAATTTGTGACAAACCTGTCTGTTGAATTGGTGGGTTTGCCCCAAAGTTATCGTCTCGAATGTTTGGATGTATTCGGATATTCGGGTTTTGTTCCCAGAAGGTATTTGAGATGACTGGTATTGTTGGTCGACTCCCTGTCATCGAGGTTTGTAGCGTCCATTTCATTTCCACAGCTGTGCTCTCTCCTTGGATTGTAGAACACATGATGTTGGAGTAGCTAATTTGTTCGCCGAAGCCCATCATCTAGAGTAGTTTCACGTGTATTATACTCATGACATACTATACAGGAATGGATAAAATACCTGGACTGATTGATTGATACACGTCTATACCGATTTAATACTGGTACATTACTTTGCGAAGAAAAAGTTGTCCAACATTCGAATTCGAGGAGGCCTTGTGATAATGGTTTTGCTAGTACAAAGCTGGGGTTGGAGCTTTTGAAATCAGAAAGGTGCATTGCAGTTAATATTCAAAGGTAACAAGTTTTTCAATTCCAAATTCCACTGCTTTGGAAATAAGGCCTTTATTGTGTGTGTTTGCCGGTACAAGGACAACTTTTGTTGCTTCTGTTGGAAGTAAACTTAAATGGAGCCTCAGGGTCGGTTTCTTTAGAAAGTGGACCAAACACAGATCGACAAAACGTATTGTGCTGTACGGTGAGGAAGGTGTTGGAAAAGTACTGACGTTAAAAACGACTCACAGCACTGACAGTAAGGTCAAAACGTGATCGATGCCAGAATCTTGTCTTCGCTTTGATTGTACATGATTTGAAAACTTGCTACCGTGAATTCATAGTAGCTGTGATTTATAACTTCATTAGTGGCGTCACTGATCCTTACATTTACCCACAGCCCTGAAGGAAGTCTTTGTGGAGGGGTCCAGGTTTTCGCTTTGATGTTGAGTTTTGACATGGAACGCACGTAGGTTATTATTACAAAATTATCGTCTAACTATTTACGTGTATGCCTTACGCTAACACAACTGGCATGCACTGTGCGTCTTGTGTCCTGTGCACTCCATTTCTGACAGCGTTCGTCAGTAAGTTTAAATTCTTAATTCCTGAATGACACTTTGATGAGGTTAAATTTCTCTGCAGCCAATGTGAAGGCTGTCTGACAGATGGACTTACAAGACAGTGTCTTGAAAACTTTAAGAGTCTAAGCATTCTTGAGGGGTCAGTATGTAAAGTTCGTGTATCTTCGTATCGGTTTTAACGTCTCCCGGCGAAAGGTCAGCGATTCCCAAACGGCGTGATCAATACCATCGTCTGCTTTACAAAACACCCTCAAGGTTGCTTGGTTTCCGACTCGTCTTGCGTGTGGCACTGACACTGAATTTGTCGAGAGACAAGACAGAGCTGATGAACTACACTCAGGCTAAACTTGGAGATTGATCAATTATTTATGTACATGGTATTTCTAGAATAACGTGTGTTAAAATACGATTTCGTGTCACCTCTCTGATATTCGGTTTCGATTATTGGTCTGTCAGATGGGGATTCACATCTTCTAAACGAGACTTCAATTTCTCAATTAATGGGTTAATATGACTAAAATGTGGTCCAGAGTAACGTCTGGTTATATATTTGGTTATTCCTTATCCTCTGAACGTGACTTTAATGTCACCGTCAATTTTTGGAGATTTACTTTTGCAAGAAAGAGAAATCAAAGAAACTATGAAATTACGCGTGTTTGAAAGCTTATATTAATTTTCCGTGTGTAGCACTCTAATTCTGTTGGTCTCAAATTAACTTCGCAGAATGATAAACTTCAAATCGGCAGCAATGGCGTCACGAGTCACCATCGCCATCCTCGTGGGTTTGTGGACATTGGCAATGTCACAAAACGTGGACAACCTTGGTCCCACGGAAGTCATCTCGACGGGTCGAATTCTGGGTAAGAGAATGTCTGTTCTTGGTAAGACGGTGGACGGCTTCTTCGGGATTCCGTACGGGAAGTCACCAGAGGGAAATCTGCGCTTCAAAAGCCCCCTGCCTCGCGAGCCGTGGAACGGTACCTACAACGCCACCACGCACGGGTTCGGATGCTTCCAAGTCCCAGACGAGAACTTCGAGGGATTCCATGGGTCAGAGATGTGGAACCCGAACGTTATGCTGAAGGAGGACTGCTTGAACCTGAACGTGTGGGTGCCTTACCCTAGGCCGACCAACGCTGCTGTCATGGTGTGGGTGTACGGTGGGTCTTACATTTCAGGTGTGGATTCCTTGGACGTCTACGATGGGAAAACGCTGGTCGCTGAGGAAGGCGTCATTGTGGTTTCCATGAATTACCGAGTAGGCGCGCTGGGATTCTTAGCCATGGATGACCCTAACGCTCCGGGAAATATGGGACTCAGGGACCAGACCTTGGCTTTGCAGTGGGTGCAAGACAACATCGCAGTCTTCGGTGGGGATCCAGGCCAGGTTACTCTGTTCGGGGAGAGTGCTGGAGCTGCCAGTATCTCACTTCATATGATCTCCCCAGAGAGTATGCATCTCTTCAAGCGAGCGGCTCTAGAGAGCGCTGCCCTCAGCGTACCTTGGGGATACTACACGATGGAAGAGGGGATCCGTAGAGGTATGATACTAGCGAAGCAACTGCACTGCACCGAGGATACCATGGGTAACGTGCTCACCGTCCCACAGGTGATTGACTGTTTACGTAGTAGGGATGTGGTTCAAATCCTGACCTTCCAGTGGGTTACCTCAGACTATCTTGACTTCCCCTTTGTTCCTGTCGTGGACGGTAGCTTCCTAACAGAGCGGCCAGAGACGGCTCTCAAGCGGGGAGCGGTCAAGGACTGCGAGCTGCTAATTGGCAGTAACACAAACGAAGGCTCCTTCTTCCTGATCTACGAGGTGCCAGGGTTCTCCAAGGACACAGACAGCCTTCTGGACAAGGAAGCTTTCATAACGGCGATGAAGTACGCTTTCCCCCAAGCAAACTCCTTCGGGATGAAGGCGCTGGAATACCAGTACACGCCTTGGCTGAACCCGGAAAACAGGTCACTCCTGCGAGACGCGATAGACAAAGCCACCGGGGATTACAACTTCATCTGCCCGACCTACGAGATGGCTTTGGGGTACGCTCGATTCGACCACCCGGTGTATTACTACCGCTTTACTGATCGGTCGTCCAATAACCCCTGGCCTGCCTGGATGGGTGTGCTTCACGCTGATGAGATCGCTTACATCTTCGGACTTCCTCTTCATCCGGAGCAAGGTTTCAACTCTCAGGAGGAGCAGCTGAGTCGAATGATGATGAGATACTGGGCCAACTTTGCCAAAACTGGGTAAGTCGAGCAAAATTGGAAAATTATTTAAATATTTAAGATTAATGAATCTGCCGAGTTAGAGATGTGTAACTTATGCCATCTCGAGCTGCAGCTCTGGAAATTTAATAGAAAGTGGATCCAAACTTCTTTTGCTACAGTTTCCTTTCTACATGTGTAGCCGTTTGGAATGAAATTGTGTTTGCGATCAAACATCAACAATCGTAAATTTGATTCTTTCTTACATCTCTGATCGTGACGGTTCAAAACAGCATTTGTCGAGAGTATAAGCTCCTTGACTGTGGGGGACATGTCACTGTGGTAAAACACCAGGAACTGGCATAAATCAATGGATGATAACATGAGGTTGACGGAAACTGACAAACGATAGCCCCCTCGATCTCAAGGCTCATTATCATGTTTGACTTTTTCTTACGACACGTAGCAATCCTAACGCCAACTCTGGGAGCGACTGGCCTCTTTACACTGTGGAACAACAGCAATTCTTCACGTTGGACAAATCCATCATTGGCGGGGAATACTTGATTGGACGTGGTCCCTTTGCTCAAGCCTGTGCTTTCTGGAGGGAGTATTTCCCCACCCTGGTAACGCAGACAGGTACGTCAAGCAGACGGATAGATGCTATAACAGTCACACCCTCCATATAAGAAGGGAATGCCAACAGGTTTTCCTCTGGTTGTCAAATTCATGTTTTCATGATCCGACTTCTTGTATTTGCAGGTGACATTAGCGAGGCAGAGAGGATTTGGAAACAACAATTTAATGACTGGAGCACGAAGTACATGGTCAACTGGAAAGCAGAATTTGACAAATATGTCAACGGAAAGCAATGCGAGTAGAGACGGAGTTAATTCGCCTGGATGTACACTTTTTATACAGAAGAATTCCACAAAAATAGATTCATGTCCTGTTAATACCTTTTTCATTAACTGGTTTTAAGAGTTTGATTTACGTTGTTTGTGCTGTCGAAAGTGAAGGGTTTCTTTAAATTGTTTAATTTGTTTGTTTGCATTGCTGCTGCTGGTTTAGGAAGTATTGGTCTTTTTAAACTCAGTGGTTCAGTTGATTCATAATCGTTTGCAAACTTCTTTTCAAAGACTTTTCTACCTCGTGTTTAAAATATCTGAAGACTATCCCCAATGATTTTTAGTTTTATGGGGACTGACACAGTAAACATCAATGTGAGTTTTTGTGTTCAAATATTTCGACCGTTGGCAAATTCTATCACCATGTTTCATTAGTCTTTCAGGAGTACGTGGTTAAAGCGCCCTCTTTGGACATTATTGAGTGAAACAAGCATTGCGTTGATAGGATGAACAATACGGGATACAGTCTTAGGCTGCATCCAAATCTATTGTCTAGAGCTTGGTTTAGCTCTTCACTCCGTTGTAAAAGCGTGGAGACGCTTAAACAATAGACCAAGCCGTAGCCCTGGAAGCCCGTTTCGGACACGGCCTTAATCCATAATAAGTGAAATTATTACCGCTGTGGGAATAAAACTAAGTTGTTTTTATACAACGGAGCTATATTTGGTTATTATCTTGCATTTGTAAAGATTTTTCTCGAGTATTATTGATTTGTTGTCAATTATCTTAATTTCGTGTGTAATGGGTGATGGCATGGAAAAATAACTAATCATTTAGGTTGGATCTTTAAAATAAACTACCTGTAATCGTATTAAGCCCTAACTTTGTTGTCAGTGAAGTTTTGATATTACTTTGGTGTTCAGAGTAAAACCACTTGTAAATATGTCCAGCGACTAACCCATTCTTCCCCTTTCCTTAGGAAAATGTATCAAACGAATGTGTAACTTGGGGGTTGGGTATTGAAGGTATCAAAATGGACGCCAGGTGCAAAATGTCGGCTCAATCCATGTGCGCTCGAGGGAGCGCTACGACTACACGCGACTGCATCGGTCCACGGACGTGTATAATAAAATCTGGACTCGCATGCCTTTAATCAGCTTATAGAGTCATTGAATCCACTCGTAGCCATTTTACCGAGCCGAATACAAAGCTTTCCTGGTAATGCCCGCCTTTGTTCTTCCTGACGTCCATAGAAGGGAGCCAACCCACGCTTTTGTATTCGGCTCGGTAAAATGGCCGCTGGTTGGCTTCTTTTTTATACGAAGGCTTTGCAAGTCCAGTTTTTTTTTTATATACGTCCGTGCATCGGTCTCACTGCATCAGTCTGATGCCAAAGGAAAATCTATTTAAAAAAAACAGCAACTGGCAACACATCATCAGGGTTGGGTTTTATTTACAGTGGGTAGAAATTCAGCTCTTGTTTTATTCACAGGGCAAAAACTAAAACTAAGGAAAAAAGAAACAATGCAACGAATAAATGACATTGGAAATATCCAAGCGCCTATATAACTTTCATACTCTTATATACAGGTCCAAGGTTTACTTATGTAATATATAGGACTTCGAACTACAAAACAACTTTAATGATGTAGTATTGTTAAATGATTATAATTTTATGATCCTTGTTCTGGAAAATGGAAAGCAGATGTACAAGAAATGAGTAATTCGTCAAGGCGTAGCCCAAGTCCTGGGAGTGACTGAACAATTGCGGACCCAAAAATATGTGACAAAGAAAGATTTTGTTTACAAGACGAACCCCTTATTTTTGATTTAATGGAATGTTGGTAAATGTCACTCCATTGCTGATGAAAAATGCATATGAATTATATATTTTCCAACGAAGCCACTCCTTTAAATAGCACTTATTAGTTTTTTGCGCGATTTATTTACAACGAGTGCAATACATGTTTTACCTTTATTGACAGAACCATGGAAACTTATATAATTATTTTGAGAGAAACTCCTCAGAACATGTAGGTTTTAGACACCAGAGAGTCTAACTACAAGCACACGTCCTTCTCCACAATTTGGCGGCATTCGTCACACGTGACGTAGCAGCACCAATTGTACTTGCAACGGCACTGTTCCGTGACTTCAGTAACCAGCGTCTCGTAGCCTCGTCCACAGCACATCAAGTCACAGCCTTCAGTACGTGGCGAGGTCCTATTACAAGTCCTACAAAGGGAAAAAATGAAATAGGTTAGTGCGCCCTCTTGTGGGCATTTGTGTTTGTTTCCTCTTCAGGAAAATGCATAATTACTGGGCAAGTTCGACGACAACAATTTGTCAACCAATGTTTCGATTTCACTGGGTATCCTGGATATAGTTTTGTGTACGGGTTACCAGGGATAGTGGTCGACAACAAATGATACTCGCTCGAACAAGGCCATATAGTTAAAGCTATACTGCCCAACCTTCCACGTGTGCCATAGGACCCAGCCTTGATGTTCTGTCTGCAGTAGTCAGGGGAGGCCGTCAGGTAGATCAAATCATACAGGGTGTAGTCCTTCAGCTGTGGATCTTTGGGAACCAGTTCACGTCTCACCACGGTGCGCCGGAAAGAAACTTCAGTTGCCCCAGAGTACTTCCGCTTTAGGGCCATTCCTACCGCCAAGAATAAACGATCTGGTTCAAATCCTGTCTCGAGCGAGCCTCACAATATGTTGGCTCTAACTGAGTAAGGGGTTCGTTTTGTAAACAAAATCTTTCTTTGTCACATATTTTCGGGTCCACAATTGTTCAGTCACTCCCAGGACTTAGGCTACGCCTTGACGAATTGCTCATTGCTTGGCACATCTGTTTTCAATTTTCCTGAACAGGGATCATAAAATAACAATCATTTAAACAATACTGCATCAGTAAGGACTACAAAAATTGTTGTCGTCAAATTTGATTTTTCGTTAGTTAGTTTTTATTTACTTCTAACCAGTTTTATCCTGATGTTTGACTTTAGAAACCCGCTTTATTTTTCGCTGACACTTCATGGTTTTAATTTTCACCGTTTTTGGCAAATTGAAAGGATAAGCAGTTGGTATAACACTTTTCCCCTTTTCATCAGCGGAATGAAAACACGAAACATATACCTTTTCAAGTAAATCGCAAATTTCTGCCTTTTTGAGCAAAACAAACAGAATTTGTCTTATATTGTTGTCTGCTAAAATATAAATTTTAGAATTCTAGAATAATCTGAGTCTAAAATTCATGAATTTAAAAATAATGATCATTCCACCTCTTAATCTCGACTTTTTGCGGTATACAGTACTCGCAGAAAATGTCAAACTAGCATTTCTTTCCGGCGACAGAGTCAGGCAGAATTACAAGAATGAAATTGTAAACTCTTTGCAGATTTCATTCTTTCCTCCGGGCAATATCTCTAGTATCCCAAGAAAGACACGACTTATTGTTCTCGTCTGTGTTTCAAATGTCACGTCCCATGCTGGCTGCGCCGGCGCGCTGGTTATTGTTCTACATGTCTGGTCTGCGAAAAATGAGAACGTGAGACATTGACGGATGACGCTTGAAACAGGAAGGGGGTCAAGACAGCTGGAGCCCGTAGGACCTGGAGACTCCGGTGAGTTTCCGTCGGCGTGCATCATTGACATCATCAAGAAAGTATAACCCCCCCCCATACTCGAGATATTTTCAACACCACTTCGGTTGCCATGCGGCTGTTTTTTCATTCGTGCATCCGTGCATAATTATTTCAGCATTTCGAAACCAGAAACTGCTAATTACTGCCAGGGGGTTGAACTACTGACTCAGATTCCAAGCTGGATTGGAATAAATATTCAGCGATTCCTCCCTCCATCTGTGTAAAATAACAGGACACCCTTTCATCCAGGATTGATAATCAGCGCTTCCAGTCTTTCACTAAAGCTTTTCCTACCTTGACAGCAATGCAATGGAAAGGGGGCGACAAACGTAGTCATAGGTACAGAACGTGACAAACTCGCGCCTGTGGACCAAACACTGAAGTCTGCTGCCACCAAGCGAGCAAGAATCGTCAAGGGTATTATTCAAGGGTATAATTGGTTCTCGTTGAGGGCAGCAGACTCATCTTGAGCAACCTTACCACAACATACTAGGGGATCATGTGTGTGGTATTACAAATATTTTGACTCATGAGGACGTACCTATTACAGAGATGTTGGGTAGGGCTTTCCAACAAGTCTTGAGGTTGCACGAGCCCGACACACCGTGACACTTGCATCTTCTCTTGATCGTCGACTCTATCAACTAATGCAAACAAAAACTCTTACTATTCACAGGTAAGATCAGTGTGACAGTTTCCGTTGCTTTGCCTCATTGTGTTTCATGCACTGTAGGCATCTGTCAACTTGGAAGCTGACAAAAATACCAACCACAGCAACAGCATGTTGCAACATGTACAACAGCATAATCGGTATCGATGACTGAAGTGCAACCACTCACCAACAGCTTACCTTCAAGCCGGCATTGTTGTTGTGTAGGTTCAGCTTGGATCTCGGGTTGTCTCTGTTCCGATTGGTCAACAGAGGGCCGTTGGCAAATCTGGTAGTGAACTCAATCCCATAATCTACGTCATCGCTGCAGCCTCCCCACCGGAATGCCTCCTGGGGGTTGTTAGGGTGGGCTTCTTTGTCTTCCCCCAGCGGCAACTGACCACACCCACACCGGGACAGCATACCAGAGCTGCACTCTAAGGCCAAAGTTTGTGCGAGGCTAGCTGCTGATAGGGCTTGAACGAAAGCTGCTTCGCGGGTACCTGTGGGACCAAAAAAAAAAAAATTGAGGAAAAAGAGCTTTGCTAAATTGCAAGTCGATGATATGTAATTCTTTTTGCCTTCTGAAAACAATGCATTTCACGATTAAGTTCACTAAAAGAGTATCAATTTTATTTTGGAAAAAAGCTGTAAAACAGCTGTAAAAACGAAACCTCTTAAAATCGTTATGATCATTATTATTTAGAGTTCTCTTTATCAACCTTTGTTCAGATCAGGAGTAAAGTTTGGCGCTGAGTTGATACTGCTACAGTTCCATCGTCGATCTTGAAATTGAAGTTGACAGGTGTCAAAGGTCACAGTGGTAGACTCGACCACAGCCGCCATGGCGTCAAGATTTCTCTTGCAAAGTGACTTCTGTGGGGAGACTAGTAGGCGGCTAGATTTACAGGCTGTCGCGTTGGTCCACACTGTGTTCTTGTTTTCCTTGGTCAACGCTCTACAAATAGAGTACGTTAAGAATGTACAGTCTTCTGCGTCAATAGCTGCACGTTGAATTATCTTCCCCTTAAAGAATTTTAGGCGCATTGTTTCGGCATTGATCCTCAACGGATTCATTATTGCCTCAACACCAGCTTCTATTAGCAGGAGTTTGTCACAGACTAGCAGTGGGGGGGGGGGGTGTAGGGGCAACTTTCCCCAAACGTATTTTTTTCATAAAGAATACATTATAAGTAAGAGAGAAATCAGTTTATTTGTTTCTCAAATATTAGCACCAAAACACTAAGAAAAACTTGAAATAAAAGCAAGGATGTCGGTACCGGGAGTAAGGTATTCGATATATCTTCTCCTCGAACATCATGCTCAGAGATCCAACAGCTGCATTCGCTTTTGAATTTGCTCCCGCCCCCGACACCAATAGCTGGATAAGCCACTACAGACTAGATATCATAACCAACACAGGGATATATCAGCCACTCTCCTGAGGTATTTTGAAATTATTATCTACCTGTTTTCAAATGGATCAATTAATGTTGATTCAAGAAATCCATTTACAACCTATAACGAGTCTGTTATAAGTTATTACTTCTATTA
Organism: Acanthaster planci; assembly: GCF_054643075.1. Taxonomy (NCBI): domain Eukaryota; kingdom Metazoa; phylum Echinodermata; class Asteroidea; order Valvatida; family Acanthasteridae; genus Acanthaster; species Acanthaster planci. The sequence goes on along the minus strand of NC_141790.1, from coordinate 13,682,308 downwards.
AAGAAAATTGCATCTGTTTTCAAATCTTTAAAATTAGACAGGATTTTAAGGACCCAAGTAGCTTTAAAAAGGGTATTATTTCCTAACGCTTAGTAACTTTCTATGCAGTGCTTAGCACCGTTAATTGTGCAGTCGAGGTAATATAAGCTTGTTGTTTTTCTATAGCCTTTCACAAAACCCTACTTATCAAGTCTGGTACCCTGTGTGTTATTTACACAACTGAGGCAAGGTCTTCCGCTCAGGAATCTTAAAGGATTCCACCTTCGAGAACAAATTGTTCTCCAAAAAGCCTGACTGGTATGAGGAAGGCAATTAATTTTAAGGGACAACTTTAAGGGACAACTCGCCGCGTCTTTTAATTGCTTGTTTGACATTGGAAGACGGCAGAATAAGATATCTTCCAAGGGTCTTTGGCCTGCTCGGGAGTTTGTTGTTCAAGACTCAAACTTGGGGAGAAGATAACAAGTACAAGTTATGGAAGTCACCCGGGATTTATTTTCACAAAATTTGAAACGTTACAAAGTTGCAACGAATAATTCCAGAAGAGTCCACCGAATAAAATGAATCATTTTTATGAGGCATGGATGGAGCGCGTGCATCATGATTAATCGCTCGATAGCAATGAAACACTACATGCTTCAGACATAACTCCTTGATGAGTTTGTCATCGATTCTTACCCGATGGCTTGTAAACCAAGTCATTTGCTCATTGTCCCTGACACTTGGCGGCATCTTTACTTCTCCCAAATCCTCCCCTTCTTAGGAACTTCTTAGGAAGATGCCGCCAATTAGTATACTCTGTAAATCCCGGCACACGATTTAAAAAGTCCGTACATGGTATTAGATGTGTCTTCTGACAGGATGTAGTGGCTTTACCTTATCCAGTTTCTGGACTTCGACTTAAGGGGGGTGAGGCAGGGAGAGTGGTGAGTTTGTATCCTAATGAGCTCTTGTTTGGAGACAGAAGGACCACCGTGTGGTCTGTCAGCATAAGATTCATTGTTGAGGGGTTGCTTTCAATGCCCTTCTTACTGAGAGGTAAACTGGGCAGGTGTGGCGCTGTCATTTATCTGATTATCGTCAGCCAGACTGGTCCCTTTGTGCCCGTGGTTAAGTCATATCTCACGGTGTGGTAAACTGTTGCCTCCCGCTGAGTCTAACGGCTCCCGAGAGCCCGTCGTTTTTGGTGTGACTCTTTGAACGATATGACAGAAATTAACCTCAAGTAACCCTTGAGATGGCCAGTCAAATGACATCCGAATTGTTCCTGATTACAGCTCATAAAAGAGAGAAGTTCAACTACCCGCTGGTCCTAACTTTGGCGCTTCTAAAAAGTATGCTATACTTTCGGCTTGAAAAGGAGCCGTGCTTGAGTAATGGCCTTAAAAGGCTTAGGCATCATCATCGTGGATCTTGTATACGACATCTAGACATTATACCAAGCTGTGTTCAATCGATCAGTGGAAAGTGGTCATAAAAACCCAGATCCTACTACAAGTGACTGAAAAATGTCTGTTTTTTTTTCAGTGTAATTGCCTGTTTTAGAGAATAACCTGACCCTGTACAGGTATGCAATGCATAAAAAAGCATCAACTAACAACACTTTTCTAAGTCGATTTAACATTTTGTGAGACTATATTCTAGCTTAATCGGTCCTGCCTTTCCTGATAAATCACTACAACAATCTTCAAATACAAATTTTTCAAAGTGATTTTCCACTGAACGGCAACAAAGCGTTGAATGAGCCATGCACCTTAAATAAAACAGAAAATCGTCAAAAAATGATGATTTGAAAAGATGCATGTAATTAGTTGTAAATTTCTACCTGATACCAGTTTCATTAGATATGACGGGAAAAAATGGGAAAACTCGGTTAAACTTACATCCATTTCAGCCCATAGGCGTTGGGAGTGTAAGGGACGAATGAAACAAGTGCCACGGTCCAAAAGACGAATAGATCCCAACCAGAAATCATGATGTTGGTTCGCCGTGGTGCCATGGTCCAACTTCGGTTCGTACAAGTGCCGGCTACTCAGTTGGCCTAAATATCGAGTTGGACTCCGCGCCTGCTTTCGACCTGTTCAGGACATGATCTTTGTGGACTAATTAAGATGTTCGAATGGGGTAGAAACATGTCATGCAACCGCGCCGTGTTATTTTCCTCGGTCCATGACGACAAGTCATCGGTGTTATTCCTTAACAGAGTTTCTTGCGCCAATTAGAGAGTGATGTTCTAAGCTGCCTCGGACCGTGAAGAGGATGATGAGACCCTTAAAAACGCCCCAGAGGGCACAGACACCTAATTTGTGAGGCTAAAGAAAATGGTTCAAAAGGCCGGGCTATTTGGGTGTCCATTCAGTGGCAGGATTGTGTCCTGAGGACGATTGCAAGGGGGCGGTGGGAGTGATCTGAGATGATGGGGGTAAAGAACGGCCCGATAACAATAGTTACTCTCATCAGATCAGTGTCGGCTCGTTCAGTCATGCGCACACAGTTGGTCAGATTAGGAGTGGTTACTAACTTTTTTTTTTAGATGAGCCAACCAGTTGCATCGTCTTTAACTGCTGAGCAAACAAAGGCACAAATTACCAGTAAAAATCCACGACTATAAACGACTATAAGCCAAGATCCCTGGGCATTTTTGCTCTGAATTACTTTCCCGAACAATATTCTATTTTACTTAGAATTTGAAGTGTTTTTTTCCGTATTATTCAACTTCTTTTGGGCTTCCAGAAAAAAAAGTAAAAGACGAAAAATCTGCCCCGATGAGGCACTGTTACTGAACACTCTCGATTACTGAAATAGTCGGGTGACTGGACGAAAGTAATATGGTATTATTCGTATTTCTTGCGTTAAATGACAAGCCTTGGTTGTTTGTTGCGTTCAGGGCAGAAATTTTGATCTCGGTCTCAGAAAACACTTATTTTCAGCCACAACCGCAAGCGTGTTATACCAGCAGCAATGTGCGTACTTACTGCGCGCGTAAAAAAAGCATTCTGACGTATTAGACACGTGCGTGGATGGTTAGACGCTCTGGAATGACAAGAAAGCACAGTGATTGGATGAAAAGTGTGGGTTTGACGCAGGTAATGACGTCAGAGTCAGACTTGGAAACGGTTGAAACTGCAGAAAGAATTGTAGAATTGTTGATAGAAATCCGAGACGGCACAAAGTTTTGAAAATTTCTCACGGAGAAAGAGTTGCAAGGAAGATAGCGCTTGCACAAGGCAGACCGGTCTACATCCAAAGCTTGCCCAGAGTTGGCATTGGATAGCTCCAACAGTTATGGCAGCTCATTGTTAACTCCCACTGATCTGGAGTTCAGTATATCATGACTTTGGGAATGTGTGATAATGTAGACACAAAGGCTCCTGGCAGCAAAGAGAGGGACAGACCGCAGTCGGCTTTGGGCAATGCCTACGAGCGAATCCGGCAATTTGTCCGACCGAAAAGCAAACCAGGAAAACAAACTGAACCGAAAACGAAAGAGCATGAACCACATAAGCAAGATGCTAAAAAAGGGACTCAGAAAATCTCCAATGGTGCAGGTAAGTTACGTGGTCTAGCACACGTCTGCGAAAGACAACGAAGTCTGAGAGAAGAGCAAACTAAGTCTGCCTCGGCATCCAAGAATCACCAGCCGATTGCTACGGCCAGAAGACCCACCGTGTCCCAACGTGGAAAGCTACCCGGGAAACGAAGGAGACGTCGGGCGTACGAGAGGGACGACTCCGAAGACTCCTCGAGCGATGACAGTGATGATGATAGAGTAGACAACCGTGATCTGTGGTTTCTAACGGGAAGGGGCATCGAGCTAGAGAAGAAACTTGGCCAGGGGACGTACGCCCAAGTTCACGCCGGCCGTCAACTTAAGCCCTTGCGCTCGGTGGCCGTCAAGATCATCTCACTGGAGAAGACCAACCAGCGATACCGCGTCAAGTTCCTACCGCGGGAAATAGAATTGCTTCGCAAGGTGGAGCACCCTAACGTCATCAAGCTTTTCATGATCCTCAAGTACGAGCACAAGGTGTTCTTCGTGACGGAGCTAGCTCAGAGGGGAGATCTGCTAGGCTACATCCAGCGCCATAAGGTCCTGAGCGTGCCCGTGGCTCGGACCATCTTCTCACAAATCCTGGCTGCCATCGAATATCTTCACCAGAATGGGATCTACCACCGAGACCTCAAGTGTGAGAACATTCTGCTTGATCCGGGTCATAAGGTCAAGTTGACGGATTTTGGATTTGCCAGGGAGTGGTATGAACCAAATGAGCTGTGCCGGACGTACTGTGGTAGCGCAGCCTACGCCTCGCCAGAGATTCTGCAAGGTTTACCTTATGAGCCTAGCACCGCAGATATATGGAGTATGGGGATAGTACTCTTTGTTATGGTATGTTACTGTCTCCTTCGATCAGAGGAATTAGATGTCGTTCCCTCGTCTCCCTGCTCAAACAAAATTATTTCACGATTAACAAGGAAAATGCTGTCCTTCCAAACACAGTTGGGTTTGTAAATATTATTTTATGCACCAAGTACGAGTACAGTACAAACTAAGCTGCCATATTGTGGCAGACGTGCAGTTTACCGCCTCATGATCTAATAATAGTCAGCTGGAGTTTTCTGCATCTGTTCTGTTCGCATTTTTCGTTAGGTGCAAGGCAGGATGCCGTTCGATGATACGAATGTCAAACAGATGGTGTCTGTCGTTCTCCGGTATGACGTCGGGTTCGTGAACAAGCGCCCTCTATGCAGCCCGCTGAAAGCGCTGATCAGGTCTATCCTTAACCACGACCAGTGGAAGCGTGCCACCATTGGACAGATCAGGAGAAGCCCTTGGCTGGAAAGCCCGACGAAAATCCCTTCCATTCAGTGAAATTTAAAAAAATGAACTTTGACATAGGAGGGACTGAACGACCAGAAATATTTTGCTCCTTTAGAAATTGCAAGATATTGAACACAAACACACAAGGTAATATCAAATATTGGAAAACATTGTTTTTGTTCAATTTACATTAATTTATTAGTTTTCCTGACTGATTTATTTAGGAGCCAGCCAGGTGTACTTCAATAATTCTTCGATATCGTATACTGTGCTAAGCCTGTCTTTATCAAGTTTACTGAAAAAAAAAGATTGAAAATGTCTTAGATTAAGAGTGTCATCACTTCTAATCATAATTTTATGTCAGTATTCTGCTATTGATTTTCTTTTTCAGGAGAATATAGAAAAGCTACTTTAGAAACGACAAAATTATTCAATACTAAGTTGATTATAGAGGCTGATTTTTTTTTTTAGCAAACTGTCATTATGAGGTCTATCTGTTACCTTAAGCCAAACTTTAATCTGAATTTAGCATTGGACACTGACAGAATTAGAAAAATGTAAATCCAGAATCAATATTTGAAATAAACAGTTTGTTTCAACTGATGACAAGTTGGGTGTTCCCAAAATGTTTTGAAGTCTCTGGTGAAAAAGAAATACCTGGAAGACACGCGTGATTAGGAGGGAGTCAGCTGACAGCTATTGTAGATTGTCAACAGCGCCCTCTCTAAATAACGGGTACCCAGTCATAGAATTGACATGTAACGGTATTCGTGCAGATGAGCCACAAAAGCTCTCTTGGTCACCAGTTTTAAAAAGATAATATTTCGGGGTCTTCGACCGGCACCTTCCTGCGAATATTGACCCCAAAGTTGTTGAAAATGTAAGATTTCATTGCCACCCGTGTTGATGTCAATAATATCTGCAACACCTATAACGTATCAACAGCTAAAAGATGTCAGCATCTGACAGCGCTCACCGAATCCAGCATACGGGGCTGGTTACACAACAGGTAGGCCTAAGGCTGTCGAGAATCCAAACATGGCGTTGTACAAACTACAATGCACCTTTTTCGTGAAAAACCGAGTGCTTTGAATTGAAACGATATCTTCTTTAGTAGGCCTATAGATATACTTTGTGACATTTTTTTATTCCCATTCCTTAAGTCTAATTCGAGAAAGAGTTCCATATACAGATACTGCTTGACACCCAGGCTGTACATAAACCTAGACTAGTCTAGTCTGAGACTGATCTAAAAAGTTGAATTGTTTTCTACATGAATACTACTGGAATTGGCCAACTGTACCTAAATATTTTCCCTGCTAAAATTTGGGTCACGCTGTTGCTTTCAGAATGAGGAATTCTTTCCCCAAACCGCATTTCGAGTAACTTGGACCCTACAAATTGCCATCTGGTTCAAATATGAAATAATGATTTGAACTGTATGTTAATGTTCTTGAGATGATGTCATGGCGCGCGGGCCCAGTGCACCATTCACAAAAAGCATGCCCTGTCAGCACACGCGTGCCGATGACTGATTCATGAGCGCCGCATGCCCGGTAGCTGTGATCACGTCAAAACTGTACACCGGACATTGTATTTGAAGTTTAACATGTTAAACATGACTTTCCACTCGTCCAAAATATTGGATATTGCTTAGTGAAGTCAGGGTCTATAGACATTCATCATCAGGGGAAATACCAGGAGCAGAGATGTTTACAGTACTATTTAATATTGCCACTGATGCTTGAATCTGTTCACAGAGGAGGTTACGTCACTTGTCCAGCTTATCAGCACGTAACATTGTGCCTATCCGTAGAGAGAAGGAATCATTATTGGAAACGTACTTTACTTTGCATATATGGCCTTCAAAAGAGAGTGAGTATGTGCAATTATATCAGAAACCTTTTGTCAGTAAACAATTTTTTGCTGGCAGTCCAAACATGAGAGAGGTTTTATTTGTATTTATTTGCCGATTTAATTACACAGGGTAACCTTATACAGCTGCTTCCCACAAGGGTCCTGTTAGGGGTCATATGGACATTAATTGAAACCAAGACCCAAACTAAGTTAAAACAAATGAAGAATGATGACAAACTTGTTACAAACTTCAGCAAACTGAAATAGACAATTGTGAAATGAAAACGTGGATGACATAAATATCACATCAAGATCCAAGGAACATCTGCCTGTTATGCCCCATCCACATCAACAGTATCAAACAGTGCTTGAGAATTGAAATTGAGGAGTCTGGACAAAAGTGCTATGAGCAGAATGTTTAATCCAAATATGAAATACTGGTTTAATTAGATTTGATTTGATATCATATTTGTTTGTAGCCATCTACACAAGTGAAAAGATTCACAACTCACTTGTAAGTACTTCTATTTGTTTATACTAATACATGTATTGTTAAAAAACTACATTTTCTAAAATGCTACCGATAAGTTATTCTTTGTAGTGATACTTCTCTTACCCCAGTATCAATTCCAGGAGTTCCTTTGTTTATTTTATTATTCAGAACCCAACATGGCGGAGCTTCGATCTTCAGATGTCCTGTCCCGATCTGGACACATCTCAATCCAGTATCCTTTTAAATATCTGGGGTCAAAATATACATTAATGTGGAACAAGTGGACACAGAAACTTTTGAAACTGAGAAAGATTTAATTTCATATACAAATTCTGGGAAGTTTATTTAAAAAGAAATGTGATTTTGTCTTGAGATTATTGGTCCTTACATCATTTGTTCTCAGCTATTTTAGTCAGAGTGTGGGGTGGCCAGACATCAGACTTCAGTCTGGTCATAGAATGGCAGGTGGACCTGAGAGGGCTGTGCTACTTAGGGTCACAGGTGGGTGATGCTGTATAGAGCGGTAGGTCCGTAGCTTGGCTATAGGATAGTTGCTAGACCTGCGAGGGCTGTGCTACTTAGGGTCACAGGTGGGTGATGCTGTATAGAGCGGTAGGTCCGTAGCTTGGCTATAGGATAGTTGCTAGATCTGGGAGGGTCACAGGTGGGTGATGCTGTATAGAGTGGTAGGTCTGTAGCTTGGTTACAGGATAGTTGGTAGACCTGCGAGGGCTGTGTTACTTAGGGTCACAGGTGGGTGATGCTGTATAGAGCGGTAGGTCCGTAGCTTGGCTATAGGATAGTTGGTAGACCTGCGAGGGCTGTGTTACTTAGGGTCACAGGTGGGTGATGCTGTATAGAGCGGTAGGTCCGTAGCTTGGCTACAGGATAGTTGGTAGACCTGCGAGGGCTGTGTTACTTAGGGTCACAGGTGGGTGATGCTGTATAGAGCGGTAGGTCCGTAGCTTGGCTATAGGATAGTTGGTAGACCTGCGAGGGCTGTGTTACTTAGGGTCACAGGTGGGTGATGCTGTATAGAGCGGTAGGTCCGTAGCTTGGCTATAGGATAGTTGGTAGACCTGCGAGGGCTGTGTTACTTAGGGTCACAGGTGGGTGATGCTGTATAGAGCGGTAGGTCCGTAGCTTGGCTATAGGATAGTTGGTAGACCTGCGAGGGCTGTGTTACTTAGGGTCACAGGTGGGTGATGCTGTGTGTTGGTGCTGAGGCACATTTTATTGCGTGCCAGGTCTTGTATTACCCCACAACCTATTCACACTAAGATTATCTGCCTGGAGCAGAAGCCACCCCCCCCCATCGGTTGAAAAGAACCGCTTTGGTTGGGAGTGTTCATTTGGTTGATAGCGATGCAACTGCTATGCTTGTGTTTCCGGGTCATTTATGAACTAGTGATGTGCAGTTAGCACCAAAGGAGCCTCCGTTGCTAAGGAAATAGCGCCCTCGCTTGGAACAGCTCGAGGCCCATTGCTCAGCTGTTACTGTATTATTGGACTGTTTACTTTTGTAGATACACAAGGATGGAGTACGCTACCAGCCTAATTCCATCATCTTTGGCATGTTCCAAGGCTTCTACGGGGCACCAGACAACCTCCCTGTAAGTTGTTTACAAGATTTGTAACGGATATTTTTGTTCAGAGCTATGGCTACTCACTAATGGTTATCAATGTGAAAAGACAGCTGAGGCCACAAAGCATACCATTCAGACATAGCCTCTATGCATCTAGCCGGTTGACAATACACATGATTGTGTTGGAAATCACAGTTGATAATGTCTATATTTTCACAAGTGGACTCTTAACACCATGTCTATTTGTCTTTCCAGGACCCTAACAAGATCCAGAACGAGTTTCGAACTTCAATGGAAGTGGAGCAAAATGCTGCTATCCTGTCATACAAAACATTTTCCTTGGGAAGGTATGTTTCTGATCTACTGTCGCTTTTCTGATCAAATCCGATTCTTTGTTTTTCCAAAATGAACTATGCAGTGATGTTAAATCTAGACAGAATGCTCTCAAATTTGCGCACTGAATCTTTTTTTTTTAGGTTACATACAACTCAGCGAGCAATAAGACAAACTGAAGTGTCTGTGTCCAAAGTCCGAACGTCCATTGTTGAGAAGCTGACCCTAGTCAGGAAGAAGACTGATCTGGTAAGATCGAGATTGAGAAAACAGCATTTGATGGAAAAACTTGCAGATTGAAGAAAACCTCACATTTATTGGAAGAGAACTACACCCCAAAATTATTCTGCCAAATCAGTGGGGTTTGATACCGAAAGCAGTTCACTTATGGAAGAAGAATCAGGATTTGGTGTCTAAACAGCTGGGTACTCTCTGAGAAAAACGTACCGCATTTTGCTTGTTTCTGTAGCATTCAGAGAAGGAAGCATTATTGCTGCGTCTGAGCGTTCTAAAGTATGAACAGGAGCAGCAAGAGTCACTACTGGCCACTGACTGTCAGAAATGTACCAAGAGTAGAGAAAGCATCGATGGGAAAGGTTCGCTTTTTGTGGTTTAACTCTTAGAAGATTTCTGGTCATTGTAAGATTTTGAGTACAGCCTTGGGCAAAATATTTCACTTGTTACTAAGTAGCCAATTAACTTATTCACTACACATTAGGTGACATCTTACTGAGGTTCTTCTGAACTTCAAGAATTTTTACAATTTTATATAATTCCTGAGGAAAAAGCTTCAAACAGAAGTTACTGTTTTCCACTCTTCTACTTGAAAAGTAAGATTTTGTAGCCAGAAGTGAAACCCTATCTGCCAGTGATTCTCCACAGAGGAAAGATTAGCATACCTCTGCTCCTAACCTCGGCAAAGTTCAGGTTATGACTGTACCTGTAATCTATTGAATTTTGTTAACTCACATGTAATGAGTTCATGACTCTCTGTGTAGCTCAAGATCTGAGGTTGAGACGAGAGAGATTACAAAGTGAGATAGATGAGCTGAAACATCAGAATCATCTCTATCAGGAGAAAAAGTGAGTTAATCAATCAAGAATGATGATGCTGCCTTTTATTTCCGAGTGTAACTATATCAGGTTTCATTATGTTTTCTTCCACTAATCAGCCAGCACTTAAGTTAGTGTGCAGGCGCTCCCATCCCTCAATTCCAAGCAATTCACATTTGGAGATGCTCTTGAAGGAAAGTTTTTTGTGTGTTTGTACTCTGCAGGGAACAGCTTCAGAAATTAGCGGCCAAGTACACAGCAAGGAAGACTACATTGATTGGTGAGCTGTCAGACATCTATCCGGTGGTAGAGCAGGCAAACCACGAATACACAATCCTTGGCATTAAGCTTCCAAATGCTGAACGTTATTCAGGTAAAGATGTCGGGAGATTTCTGAAACCCATCAACCCTAACCATATACCCATTTGTACCGAGTGATTAGGTGTGATGATTGTATGTGGTACCCATTTAAAACTGTTTTCAATTGTGGGCACCTATCTGCAGGCACTGATGACATGGTGGTATCCACTGGCCTTGGACACACCTGTCACCTGATCTTGATGATGTCACAAATCCTCAAGTTGCCTCTCCGCTATCCCATGTTCCACTATGGCTCGCGGTCGCTTGTCAGAGATCACATTACAGAATCACTGGCAGAAAAGGACAGAGAGTGAGTTTCCAAGTTTCTCTTTGCTGTTATGTCCGAGTTTGAGTTATAATCCAGTGTCTCGTGTTTTGTGACAAAAATGGGTCCGTCTGATTGTCACTGCTAACAAGCATAGAACACTCGTCTGCAAGGAGCTTCGTGTGTCCCATGAGTTAACATTTTGGTTTCCTTTCTTGCATTAATTAGACATTCATGACAGGACTGAAGTATTTATATCATGAGCTTTCAAAGTATCAAGACTGAAAGAAAATGTGGAAACCTCCTTCACGTAATTGAATAAATCAGTCACAAAGAAATGAGAATTGATTTAACACAAGTCTTACATTTATTGCATTGCAACACCAACGTTTTCTACCATCACCTGTCATGTTTTCTACCATCACCTGTCATGTCTACTTTGTCCAATTTCCAGTTTCCCATTGTATAGTCGCGGCAAGGAGCGCTTCCAATTCAATTATGCCCTGTACCTTCTGAACCGTAACATAGCACAGCTCCGATATGCCATGGGGTTACAGACAGTTGACCTCAGAGCAACCTTGCCAAACCTCAAGACTCTGTTGGAACTCAAGTGGGGAGTTAAAAAGTGAGTATGCTGACTTTTTATGTAAGCTATCGCACTACTATCTGAAGTTTGCACCACCTTCAGTTGATATTGCTAGAATTTTTTCATTTCCTCATGAGGGATTCAGTGAGATCAAGGCTGATGAATGTTGGATGTCTTCTCCTAAAATAGATTTTTGTGTCTGTAGGAGCATTTCAATATGTGAAGAACAGATAGCAGATTCTGATTTCAACCAGTTTGAAAGAAAACACTGTGTGTTCGAAAGCTACTTGGGTAAAAATTAGACAATTGATAACAGTCATTTAATCTGGCATTCAGCATCACTTTCATCTTATTTTGACCACCAGCAACCTCATCAGTCCCGTTTACCAAGCGCCGAGAAGTCTACAACAGCCTGACCAATCAGAAGTCTCCTCTCAGCAGACCCAACACCAGCAACAGAGGGTCCCCTTCGTTCGCAGAGCCACGCTTCCACCAGGCGTCCCCCCCTACCCAGTTCAAGCACCGCCACCCTACAGCCAAGTCGACTTGTCACGCCCAACCCAGGCTGACCCTCGTCCCCCTCCCTTCCCGGCATTTGATTCCACCCAGACACCCTCTCTGAGCCCCTATGTGGAGCAAAACAGCCCCTTTGAGGATCTGACGCCTGAGGTCGAGCCTCCTCTCCCCTCAGCTCCCATATCGATCCCGAGTGTGGACAACGCTGCCAAAGACATTGAGGCCAAGCAGGCTTTGTTTGTTGAACGGGGCAACAGCGATGAAGGGACTAGACAGACAACTGCTGTGATCGAGACTGACGTTGCCGGCCTGTCCTTAGAAGACACTTTAAGTGAAGCCAGGAGAGCAGAAACGCTCAGGCCCAGCATCGAGTACCGACACAAGGACAGCAGTTGGCCACTGGAGTTTGTCGAGGCAAATGGTGATAGTGACACTCTCAAGACTGATCTGGTAGAACCCATAGCTGTTGAACAGGTTGAAATTGACGACCAGCAGGGCAACTTATCGCCAGCAGCAGTAACAGCAGATTTAGGAGCTGAAGTGCCACAGAGTCCATTACCGGAAGGGCCATTAAGGACTTTGGAACCAGAATCGCAACCTGAGGCAAGCTGTGAATCTCTAGACTTACCTGAATTTCCACCATCAGGTTACCTTGATCAGCCTGAGCAGCAGGCCAGTGCTGTTGCAGATGTAGAAGCAGAACTGGTGGCAAAGCCGTCGATAACTAGCGACGGCTGGGCTTCACAGACAAACACCAACAATCACCACAACTCTAGGTCAGAATCTTCTCAGGAAACTCTTCCTCCTGACAACACATCACATGCTATCCAGCCTCAACATCCAACAGCCCAAGAGACTTTTCTGCGATCTCCCTCGGAGCTTGCCTCCTTGCAAGAACCAAAGCTGCTAGATTCCAAGCCTCATTCCTCGAATCACCATGGCGACACATCAGTACCAAACCTTAATAAAGTTGAATCTGTTGGAGAACCAAATCTTGACTTCATGTTCCCATCAGACAAAAGTTTGTTCAGTGACGATGCATCATGTTCAACGCAATCTGATGCAATTGGCAGTCCTCCAAGAGAACGTAACAATGTGACTTATTCCATGGACACCGATGCAGGCCACCTGTTTCATGATCTTGGTAGCCGTGCAGAGGCCCTCTCTCGACAAGACAGTTTTTCCAGCTTCAAGAAAGTGTCCACGAGCCCAAATAAGGGACGAAAATCAGGAAAACATGCGATGATGGAGTCGCGATAGGTTGACATTGGAGCCTACAAGCAGGCTTCGCTCAAGAATTGCCTTTTCCTGTTTAGAATGCAGGAGAAACATCCAGTGGAAACTTGCAACAAGTAGAATGGAGTTTTCAAAATGAAACAGAAAGGTTAAACCTCTCTCCAGCACAGGTAACATTTCTGCCTTGTGGAGGAGATGTATTTTTGAAAAACTGTCGGAAATCACAGCTTATTTCATTCGTATAATACACTAAGGGGAAGATCAGAAAAGGTAAATTTTCAAAATTCTATAGAAGCATTCTCAAGATGTTACTTACACCCCTTCCAGAGCACTTGCTAGGGTCAAATTAAATTGTTACCAACTTTATATTGATTTGAACATGTAGAGTGTTGCACTTTGTACTTCTAAATGTGATCATTTGTTTGAACTGTAAAACTCCAATCAACCTGTCAGGTTCATTTTCTCTACATTTTCCTTTCTTTTGTAAAAATGCAAGATTTACATTTTCCAATGATTTCTCATTGTGATACAAAATTGAAATTTGTGATGTACTCTTTATCTTTAAAAAAATTGACATCTTTGACCAATATGAAATACGTTATAGTGTGACAGAGAGGAAGAAATGTCCTTACCATACATACAAATGTTGCAGGTATGTACTGTGCATGTCACAAAACGCATTGGGTTTACTCTGAATTGTATTACCGAGCTTAGTGCAATGTGTCATTTCCAAATTGGAAAGTATTGTTATTTTATGTCACTTTATACCCTTTTAATTGATACATGAATGTGCCAATTATAGTTTTCATGGACAAGGACACCTTTGTTAGAGAATTTGCTAATGGTTAACTTCTGTCTCTAGACCGCTTAAACATTCTATAATCATACTGCTCATAGATTCTGTCCCTCATGCATGGCTTGTGTTGGAATTTAAAATGTCTCACATACTTTAAAATGTGGTTTATTTCCTGAAAATGTTGACTTTCAAATAATTTCTGGTCCTTTTAAAAGTTTCCCCGTATCAAACAGAATTTTTTTTTTTAATATTTTGCCTGCGCTTTCTTGGCCATAGATGTAGTCTAGATTTCTATATTAGATGACAGACCCAATCTAGCCTCAGAATTCAAAATTTCAAAATGTAACCGTATGTTTACTCATTTTGTCTAAGTAACTGTTTTTAGTTTCTAAACTTGAGTGATCAACCAATAAGCTGTTTGAAAGTTGGATGAACCCACACCCCACCCCTCCAAAAATCCCACACTCAACACACTAAAACAAACTCCCAAAATGTATTTTCCTTTGCAGTGTATTGCAGTTCTGACAAATTTTGTCGCCAACATTCATACCAAAAAAAAAGGAATTAACGACCCCAGATAACATATTTTCCTTTGCATGTAAGCGTTTGCTTTGGTAAATGGACTTTGTTAGAAGAATAGGTTTTCATAGGATTTGTTCCAATTAATTCTTATTTTTCTTGCAAGTGAAACACCAGTAGGCATTTAAGTTCAGTCATCTGTGGCTTTGGCAGGAACACTTCCGTTGAAAATTCTCCTGCTTTTGCGACACTCTGTTTTGAAATGCTTGTACATGTACAGCATCCCTTTTTTTTTTTACTGTACGTTTCAATTCACCTACGGGATCTGTGGAACACGAATGTTGGATACCACAAACGGAAGCATGTTATGAGCTTGGATATTGCATTCTCTCTTTTGGAATTGTAATGTAATATTACATCATTATTAAAATCAGTGTAATTCCACTCATGTTGGACAAAGCGAGGACTTCTTCTATACAGATTTTGTACTGAGTTAATCTTATAACCATTTTTATTTTCCAATATGTACAGTGCAACTTAAATGACAGTACATTTTTAAAACAAAATGTAACGTCAGACGGGAAAAGTTTACAAATAATAAAATCAATGTTTGTCATTTCATAAAATATAGTACATTATGTGAAACAAAAATTTAAGATTTAAATTTTATTTTAAAGTCATAAATAAATGTAAGGTCAAAATATTACCAAGTTTTAAAATGGATCAATTCAAAGTGGTTTATTGGCTCCTTGTAAACTGGGTATGTCGTAACAGTCCAGTGCTTGTTGCAATGAAGGTTCATCAAAAACACAAGCATTAAGAAGTGATGTTAACTGACTTCACACAATCTATTCTCAAACTTCTGCAGAACAATCAGTTGCTGTAACCTTTCAATGCATGTGTTCTGGCCTTTCCCTTCTTTTCCTTTCAAAATTGCTGACCTGTGTGGCTATGTACTTCCACTGCACAGGTTCTTATTCTTGAACCAATACTCTTCTAGGGTCAGAACCTTTAGCTGGCCATCAAAGATCACCTTGACCTCTCCCTTCCTCCCCTTAGTGGATGAGTTCTACTTGCTTTTACTACTTCATGCATTCTACTTCATCCATCTTCCTTGTAGGTATGACTTCTCCATAATTTAACTGTGCCTTCAGAGGCAGATAACAAACAAACCTCTTTCGGGTGGAAAGATAAGGAATGTACTGTCTCTTTGCCTGCCTGCTCAATAGTGGTTACCATGGACCCCTGCAATGAAGAACAAGGAAGATGTATTATTGCCAAGGGATGGGACAGCGGTATTCTCCATCAGTTTCAGGAGCCACAAAATTAGTCTGAAAGAATACAAGCTATTGTGTAAATCCCAGACAGAATGATCTTTGGGGCACCTTTCAATGTTTGCTTCAAGATGCGGTTGCCATGACTACTATAACTTAGCAACAATGGTGATGCCTCACCTCTACCAAGTCCCAGAAGTATATCTTTCCATCCTCGGAGCCACTGACCACATGGCTGTCATCATTGTTCATACAGCTGGCCACTCTGTACTGACTGTTGCGATGACCAGCATATTCACCAAGAAGCTCCCCCGTGTCCTTGTCCAGCAGTCGGATCCTATTGTCAAGGGAAGACACCAGGGTACACTGGCCATCCTTGGTGAAGTTGACACAAGTGGCTGGATCTGCAAGGGTCCAGAAAAAAAATTATTTTATTTAGAGTCTTTAATACAATGGATGCTGGCCTTGCGGTGTTCAAGGAAGAGCTAAAAGCTTCTAAAAGGAGAAGGAACCAAACGAAAGCAATCAAGTGAATGAGGTGACTCACGTCCAATGCAATCTGCATGCATTCGACCATTTCGCAGGTCGTATCTCCTGACGTACCCATCAACAGATGCAGTGAGAATCTCGTAGTCAGACACGGTGATAGATGACACAGCATCTTTGGCTTCGTCCAGTATTTGGATAGGGTCCAATTTCCTGGACCGACAATCCCAAATTCGGACAGTGGCATCAATAGAACCTGTACGTATAAGAAATACAGTCGTGGTTGGTTGAAAACAGGCAACAATGACTGCATATTCCTTGAAAATGTTCACATACAGATTTGTTGATTGTTGTTTTTGATTGAATTAACCACCTTCATACTTTAACCCTAATCCCCTAGGGTGTATGTAAAATCGTATTGAAATTGGAGAATTTGGAACTGTTAGGGTTAAATCACCAAAGCTATTAAACCTTTCTTTGTCATGTTTGTAATACTGTTGTGGACCTTTTCAAAGTAATCATTTTGCTATTACGATCTGGTTTTCGTTGCTTAGTTTTCGAGCATGTTATTTTTAAAAGCTAGTCTAGATTTTCAAATTCATCACGAATTTGCCCAGCAGGGCGCGGGCAAGGCCCCTATCCTGAAATCTCAAATGTTGACCGATTTTTTTTCTCACCAGACAAAACTAAAGATGATTCCTCGTTAAAGCACACACAGTCCACCTTTCCCGCATGCCCTCTAAACCTTCTCATCGTCTGCCCTGAGGCTACATCCCACAAAATTACTGCCTTGTCGGCACCGCAAGACACTAGTTGTGAGTTATCAAGAGAAGCTCTAGCATCAAGCACATCATAGCCGTGTGCAGTGTAGGTTTTCAAGAGGAGGTTACGATGAGGGTTCCATAATTTCAGCGATTTGTCACTGCCACAACTGAGGCAGTAATTCCCGTCTCCATTGAAGGAGACTGACCTAACAGCACCTTGCTTACAGTCCAAGGTTTTATGAAGCTGAAGAGGAAGTTTTTCCCCCATTTTGAACCCCAAATTCCCGTCAAAAGTTGATTGTGCGTCGTTTGTTAATAGTATACGTCCAAGTTTACAGAAGCACCAGTCTGACGTATTGAAAAAACGAGCAGGGCACCACCAATTCTACCTTGGGTACTAGACCTTATAAACCCGATAACTGTTTTGCATATAGAGCAAAATGAACAGTAAACTTTCGTAGGTAAGCTTAACGGGCGGTGAAGAATGTTAAATGTAACTTTTTTTTGGTGACACAGGAAACAGTTTTGGATCATTGGGATGTGAAAAATGTCTTCAACAATCAAACCGAATCATCCAAATTAATTATAATCAGAATCCAGGGGCCTGAAGTTTTTGGGTGGGCGGAGTTGTTGCATCCCCCCACGATGAGACCGTCTTGACAAAATAACATGTTCCCTGTGAATCATTTTGCATTCCTTAATCATGTTATCTACTTAAGGATAACTATAATTAGGTTGTGTTTTAGTTGAATAGTAAATTAGTAATTTGATATATATAGTTTCTTTTCCTTTGGATTTAGAAACATACTGGTGACTATGTCGCTTATTCCGCGATTGTCATTGGTGAAAGGAAAGTCAACGTGGTCCAATCAACGACTCAATTTCTTTCCACACTTCCAAGATGGCGGCCTCCAGCGAGGTAAGGCTATCTTCATCGACACGACACGAAACATTTGTAGATTTGTAGAAGCATTTGCAGATTTTGGCTCTTGTAAATGTAGACCTTGAAAACGTTGAATGAACTTGTTATGCAGTGATTTATTGCGTGATTGTTATATTTATAGCGCGTGGAGAGCTTTCGTGCTTATTACTAAATATTAGTTGTAGGCGGCATGGATATGGACGGACGTAACTAACCCAACGTAACCCCACATATGTTTGCGCGACGCGTGGCGTGCGTGGTGTTTCAGCCTGCTCTCATGATTTTTGTGCATGCATGGCATGACGTACGGTGCACTAGTACTGCACATGTTGAAACCTATATGCTATACAGCCTTGACTTCCCAGGCCCAGGAAGATTTTGCTCAGGGAAATGGTTTGCAGATAACTAGCATGGCATGCCTAAAACCTAAATAAGGAAAAAGAAAACAAACAGAAAAAATTGGGGGATATTTTGGGACCCCCCAGTTTCTGGTCGACTGGTCATCTGGTCATTTTAATCTTGTAAACTGGTCAGTCCCAAGGCAACACTCTGTTTATTGTACTGACCCAAATTTTTGGAAATTTCAAATTATAAATTGTGAGAAAGTGTTACTTGCGTATCGATAAAACAGTCATGTATATTTTAATCCACTACGTGTCATGTTACCCCCAGAAAGAGTGTGACGTCCGCCCTGCTCCCGCGTGGGAGCGTAGTGTCTTTTCCAAAAAATTTCCCTCAAAACTCAAGCTCTGCCCACTTTTCACAACATCAACCCTACAGCTATTGAGCATGATGTCATGGTCATCTACCAGCATGACCAGGGTGAATCCATAAGTTCAAATGTAGGTCTCCTTTCTGTTATAGGAAAGGGATCCCCAAATATGCAGTCCCAAAATGTGGGCCTAGGCTATCATGTTACTTGTAACCTTTTCAGTTATGTTGAAGTTTGTCTGAAAAGCATTATTTGGAGGAGGCCAGTTTTTAAACATTTTTAGCAGTTGTTCAGCATCATCATCCTACTGTACTGTGTAGAAACCTCCACAGGAGTATACTGCACTGGCACATTGGTTAAATAAAACCCCTGGCGACAGGACTCAATCAGTGCCAGGAAATTCTACGCAGTGGTCTGAGGTTTTAGGACCTAGTGCTTTCACTTACCACTTCTTGGCTCGGGCACTTCCATTGTTAATGGTACAGAGAACAATAAGGTCATGTACTCATACAATTTATAGCACTGTATTCTACATTTTACTACTAAGAACTATTTTGTAGTGTTCGGTGAGGTTAGGGTTTAGGCACCACAGACAAGCAGGTGCAGACCAAACTTGGGGCGAATGTGTGCAAGTAAAGCTTTGTAACGTGTACACATATCAGAAGAGAACCCAGATAGACTTGTTACAGGCACATGAAACAAATTGACAGGTAGGCCTTACTTTGCTTCCTTTTTGTCTGTCAGATGGCATGGCCAAGGTTCTGTTCAGTTCTGCTCCTAGTCTTGCTACAAGCTTTGCGTTCCTCCTCCATCAAGTCTAAGCCAATCACCACATCCCTGCAAGCCAAGTGGCCAGCCACACCACTAGTGGCAGAGGCTAGTGAGTTCCTGGCAGACAAGGGAGTGGAGAGTTTCTGGAGTTTTGTGGACTCATTGTCGGAACTTAGAGATGGTGACGTTGGAGGTAAAAACGGAATAGATAATATGAAAATTCAGTCCGTTGGCTACTTCTCCTTATCAGAAAGGGTAGCTTTCACCTCAGAAGTGGGATGTGAAACAAATTCTTGCTTTTTGGTGTAATATTTCTGTTCTTTCTTCTCGATGTATAAGACTTCTGCTGTGAATAGTCTTTGCTATGGTAGTTAGGTAATGGCTAATTGTTCTTGTCTCCGCTTTGATTTTGATGTCCTAATAGAGTCCTGTCTTGCATACTTACAGAGACTGACGAGAGTAAATATGCATTTGTGATGAAGTTTGCTGGGCGTCTTCTCTCTGATACTGAGAGGGACCTGCTCAAATTGACACTATCCATTCACTCCTACTCACCGAAAATAGAAATGTTTAACCAGGTAAGATGATAGTGTCAAATAGTTAAAGTAGTGTGCCATTACATACCGACATGTTAGTGTTCCTGTGGAGAGCCTTTCTTAGCCTCCCCCTAAAAAAAAATCAGTTATTTACGAATTGGAAGGTGTTGGTGAACCTAAGAATTGCAGATCTTGTAACTGTTGTGGCTCCAAAAATGATGTTCCAATGATATATTGAGAGGCATTCCATAATGGAATTTACACTTTCATTGGCAACCATTGAGGCTTCAGTCGCATTTATGGTGTTTTTTTCTTTAATGCCACAGATAGCTCAAGATCTCCCACCCCCCTCTGGCTGTGATGCGTTTGTCCATGTTCATGGACAGGTCACATGTTCACTGACAGACATGGCAGAATTGATAGCTTCTGCGCCAGAAAGGTACTGGTAATTTGTCCTATTTGTCAGGAAAAAAAAATTGAATTGAATGTGTAGTTCTCACCAGTTCTTACTTTTGACATTGTCCTTGTAGTAAAGAGTCTTATCTTAGGTACATGATTGCTTGTGAATACAGTGACCTGTCTCGTCTTTGAAGCAGTGATGTTATGAACCTGGTCCATAATAATAAGAAGTGGCCAACAAAGTCGACTTCTGGGTTTTTGTCAAATTGTGCCTCTGTGGGGTGATACAGTGCCCCATTCTCTGCACTTGAAAATTGAACACCAAGCCTCGTGTGTAATGGATGAGATGTATGAATCAAAATTTATGGAACATGTTGGAAAATGTGAGGAAGAAATACATATACATGCCTGCATAGAAATTCTATGCAAGTAACAAAGCATGAAAATGGACTTTGTTCTCATTTATATTGATTTCTTGACGTTGCAGTGGTACAGAATTATTTGTGTGCAGCAGCTGTGTTTGTTTTTTGTCAGAGATACAAGTATAGATTTTTGAAAAGATGAGATTTGAAGTCCAATGGCTCCTTTGCCCGACATCTGAACATGTTGGTTGCATTTACTCCATGCCAAAGAATTTTGGCTGACTAAAAGGACTCATTCAATTCCCCTGAAGTTGCAGTGTGACACAAGCACATTGCCTCATCTTGAAATTGGAATTGTTTACAATGTTATTCCGTGTTGACGTCTTTCTTGTACTGCAGGGCTAAGCCAAACGTTTATGCAGTCGATCACCGGTATCCGCGATCCCAGAACAACTCCATAACAGTCATTCTGTATGGTCACATAGGCAACCTGAGATCACAGGTGAAACATTTCCACCAGCGACTAAAGGGACTGGCCAACGAGGGAACTGTGCAATATGTCCTGAGACACTTTGTCAAGGTGAGACCACCCTCAAAGCTTTTCCAAGTTTCTGAGAACCTTCTCTTACCCCCCCCAGGATATGAACCTCTCTAAGTCTCTGGATTAATTCAATAGACATATGGTTACATGCTTCTCAAATCTCCGCACAGGACCAGTCTGCACAAAGAATCCGGCTTTCCGGCTATGGTGTGGAACTGGCCATCAAGAGCACCGAGTATAAGGCGGTGGACGACACAGAGGTCAAAGAAGGAGATGGTCACTCCCAGGATGAGGAAGACAATGCACCGGATGAGGTCCAAGGCTTCATCTTCTCCAAGCTCAAGTATGTTGCATCATTCAAAGTGACGAACTGAACACCCCCTGACCCTTGGTTTGTTACCTCAGAGAGTACTGGACATATGGAGATCACACACTTGACACTTGGTTTGTTACCTCAGAGAGTACTGGACATATGGAGATCACACACTTGACACTTGGTTTGTTACCTCAGACAGTACTGGACATATGGAGATCACACACTTGACACTTGGTTTGTTACCTCAGAGAGTACTGGACATATGGAGATCACACACTTGACACTTGGTTTGTTACCTCAGACAGTACTGGAAATTTGGAGATCACACACTTGACACTTGGTTTGTTACCTCAGAGAGTACTGGACATATGGAGATCACACACTTGAGACTTGGTTTGTTACCTCAGAGAGTACTGGACATATGGAGATCACACACTTGAGACTTGGTTTCTTACCTGAGAGAGTACTGGACATATGGAGATCACACACTTGACACTTGGTTTGTTACCTCAGACAGTACTGGACATATGGAGATCACACACTTGACACTTGGTTTGTTACCTCAGAGAGTACTGGACATATGGAGATCACACACTTGACACTTGGTTTGTTACCTCAGACAGTACTGGAAATTTGGAGATCACACACTTGACACTTGGTTTGTTACCTCAGAGAGTACTGGACATATGGAGATCACACACTTGACACTTGGTTTGTTACCTCAGACAGTACTGGACATATGGAGATCACACACTTGACACTTGGTTTGTTACCTCCCAGAGTACTGGACATATGGAGATCACACACTTGACACTTGGTTTGTTACCTCAGAGAGTACTGGAAATATGGAAATCACACACTTGACACTTGGTTTGTTACCTCAGAGAGTACTGGACATATGGAGATCACACACTTGACACTTGGTTTGTTACCTCAGAGAGTACTGGAAATATGGAGTCCTTGGTGATTTTGAGTCTGAAGCTGCGTTTGAAATTAATGGCTTTGGCTGACAGTAGTGCACATGCCTATGGAAGTCCATGGCTAGCGGCTACAAATATTTCTCATTGGTGTGTGTCTTACTCCTAGCCATAGCCAGTTGATTTGGATGTAATCTGAATCCTAGCCAAGCTAAAGGTATGAAGGACGTATCCATCATTGTGACATTCATGAACTATTTTCTCTGTTTGTTTCCAGGGAACTTCATCCCGACTTGGTGGATAATCTCAACAGTTTCCGCGCCTCGCTTCTTGAGAGCAACAGAAAAATGGTTCCTCTTAAAGTGTGGCAACTGCAAAGTAAGTTATCGTTCACCGCTGGAAATATTTTCATTGTGGTCATTTCAATTCTTACATCAATTCTCATGTTTGATGTTCAAACATTTCTAACAAGCGAAATCTTCAAGTTTCTGAGTACTCTGCTTCCATTCTTTAGCCATTGCATTCCAAGCTGCCCAGCGGGTGTTGTCCTCTCCCACCAAAGATGCTCTGAGAGTCTTGAGGGAGATCAGTCAGAACTTCCCTCTGCTAGCCAGCTCATTGGTCAAGACGCAGGTCAAAGATGAGGTTAGGAAGGAGATCACAGAGAACCAGAAGGTGAGAACCAGATGAAAGCAAACATTCTCTTTGCAACTTGAATGTTAATACCGCCACTCTAGTTCCTTGGAAATTGGTAATTTTCTGAAGTGAATCAAGATTACCTACAAAATCCAATTTATTTTAATATAAAACGTTTGTTGTGGTTATTACCAGATATTTGAGGCGACGTATGGCGTAGGTGAAGGAGATACCATCATGATGCTGAATGGTCTGGTCATTGATACTGATGTTGCAGAGCCATTCCTGTAAGACACAAACCTCATCATTTCATTTCTTTTGAAGTAAGAACAACCATGGATTGAACAGTAAAGTTTGCCTGGAGGAACATTGAATTCTTTGATCCCCAGGAATGTGTCGCCGGTGCTTTGCCAGTTTAGAAGGGGTAGTTTCCCAACTTACAATAAAAATTGTTAGGATCACTGCAGGGGAATGCTGAGAAGATTGACAATAAGCATACAGTCCAGTCTGGTTTAAGTATGGGTTTGCACTTCACACCAACGGCAAAAGCCGCACTTAAATTGACATCTCCCTGATGCAAAGTACATCTTGAAATCCAGTCTTTATGTTGTGGCATTACTGTATGAATTATGTGTACAGGGGAAAGGATGGGCCCGCTGTGTCCTACTGTGTCGGACTTTAGGGCAGTCAATAGGGACCACATTTCAAGAGCAGAAATTATATGCTTAGCAAGATTAGATTACCAACCAAATTCCATGAAAGAGGTATAGCTTTCAACTGGCACCCCAGTCTTTCTTTGCTTAGCACAAAAGTTTGCAGGCCATATCACACTAGTAAGTGTAAGTGTTGAGGACTGTTGATTTATTGAGACCTGCAAAGAGTGCTCATTCCTGATTGCACCTAGGTTGCTGGAGTTGTTGAGGTCAGAGAGCCAGATTCTTGATGGTCTCTACTCTCTGGGTGTGAGCGGTGAGGCATCTGGTCAGCTAATGAGGGTACAGGTGGCTTCCCATGATGGTACCTATGCAGTGGACATCAGAGATAATAGTGTTTTGGTACGTAGTTATTAATACGGAAGTCACTTTGAAATTTAGCGAATGTAGTAAATATGCCAGTTAACCTTTGAACTTTGACCTTTGATAAATTAATGCTTTCTTCCTCCTTTCCAGTATTTGAATGATCTTGAGAAAGATGAACGTTATGCTCATTGGCCTAGCGGTGTTCAGGAATTCTTGCGGCCAATGTTCCCAGGAATGCTGCGACAGATCAAGAAAAATGTCTTTCATCTGGTGAGTTCCTTGAAAACCTGTTGCTTTGACAGCCCATGGCTCCATGGCAAGAAGAAACAAGACACGTTGTGCTAACCAGGAACTTGTTTCAAGATCTGTAATAATTCACAGAGGAAGAATTCTGTTTTGATTCATTGCTGTAAACAGGTGTCGGTGATAGGTTAGTTCACTCTTTGATCCGGACGATTTTCGTGATTCTCTTGCTGTTCAGAAAATCAGAGGTGCGATGTTCACTAGCAATCACTGTGGAAATGTTCTTTTCTCTCCTCAGATCTTTATGTTAGACCCCACCCAGCCTGAATCGCTCCAGCTCTTGCAGCAAGCCGAGATGTTTGTTTTGAACGAGATTCCTGTCACTGTGGGTGTGGTGTTTGTCGTTAGCAAGGAGGATGAAGTCAATTGGCGTGAGGATGCAGGCGTGGCCATGATGAGGGCATTCAACTTTGCCATGATTGATGGAGGATCACCCCAGGCTTTGGATCTGCTCATTAAGGTACCTTAAGATGAACAGGCTTTTCACAAATCAGAATTTTGCCCAAAAGTGGTCATAAGTCACGGCAGCTTGATAGCCAGGAGAAATTATTGGAGAGACAGAGAGAAATGGAGATGATGAAGAAATATTCCCTTATAGTAGCAGCAGGTTATGACTGGGAAGATATTCCGCAGAAAGCTTATAAAAATCAGGTAAGGACTGCAAGCCAAATCCAGTTGTTGGTCTGGGTTAGATTCGAACCAGGCCCTCAGATATGGGAGGTGCGTAAAGTACCCACCTGACTCCTATGTCAACGTTTTGTGGAACATTTATGTTCTGTCTTTCCTCCAGATTCTGACAGCAGCCGAGGACGAGGTTGTGACTCCAGAGAACGTTGTTCAAACTTTCAAAAAGATGTTCCCTGGTGAAGATCTGGACGAAATCTTGGGGCCTGGCACCGAATATGATGATCGAAGACAGGTGTGTTCAGTGTCTTCAACTCACCTTTGTCTGATAGATTGGTTTGGAAGGGTATTTGGACTAATACAAAGAGATACAGTTATACAGGGGCACCAAACTCATGCCTTAGTAATTTTATTTCAAGAACTAAGGAATTTAGGGAAGAAGACACTGATGATACGTCTTGGACTTCAAAAATGTCTATTTAAAGTTTCATCGATTGCTTCATCGTTTCAATAAGTTGCAGTTTAAGTTCTTCTTAAGGTACTCAGACATACTTGGTTCATCATTTGTCACTTTACGTTTAATTTGACCAGGATGGCAAAGCCTATTTTGAGAGGACAGGATTGGGTTCTTTGCCGCAAGTCATGATGAATGGAGTGCCATTTACTTCCAAGCAGGTGAGATAAACAGAGGTTACGTGAGCTTAAACTAAGATGCCCACAGGATGCTTGCTTCACATTGAATATGACAGGAGAATTTTCAGCCAGATTTTGATAGCAGATAGAACTGGTGTCTGGTAGTTATGGACTTGTGACTTTTTTAATTTGGAGCACAGCTTCAGCCTGATGAGTTTGAAGAAAGTGTGGTGACGGCTATTCTCATGGCTACTCCTGACCTCCAGAGGGCAGTTTACAGAGTAAGTTTGAAATCCCAATGATGTTGCTTTAAAAACAAGATGTGTTGATGTACATTGAGTTTCAAATGAATGTCGTTTATTTGATATTCCAACATGGAGTTATCCCCCTGAGATTCTTTGCATAATTGATTTATTGCAGGGAAAAATTAACGACCGCACAAACCTAATGGACTATCTGATGGCACAACCCAATGTAATGCCGCGTCTTAATCCTAGAATCCTCGCCGATGACACTAGATTATTGGACCTGACGGCACAACCAGGTATTCTCATTGTTCAGTGCCTGACTAAAGCTTTCAATGAACCTTTTCATTGAGTTCATTTTCAAGGTGTATCTGATGCACTGTGGACGTCTTTCTGAGAAAAAAGAAAGTTCTTTGGTTTTTTTTGGTGTTAATTAGGCGACTTGCCCAATCTTAGTCTGTCCGTCTTCCAAGGCTTGAGCACCAGTGGTCAGACGGCAGCTGTTACCAACTCCATGAAGTATCTCACCAAGAAAGGTAAAGAAGATGATCAATTCTATTCTACAGACTTGAAGCGTAAGACGTCAGTTTCACTGAACAGTGCTCACTTGCTGTAAGACTTTGTAGGTTTTCCTTTTGTAGATTTTGTGAGGTTTTGTTGGTTTTCATCTTCACAGATGATTTGAGCCTACGACCGGTGAGCATGTGGATAGTGTGTGACTTGGAAACAACAGAGGGTCGAATGCTGGTTAGCAATGCTATCAAGTACATGGTGAGAAGAAAAGAGGAATTTTCAGTCAATTTCCCACAACAATAGGCAGTTGTTGAAGTTTTTATTGTGTTAAGTTGCATACTGTATATTAGACTAGACCACAATCCATTTTATTTATGAAATAAAAAAAATTTACCTGTTAATAGGTCAATTGAATTTTCTGTAGTCCCTGGTTTTTATCACTGACGGAGGCATATCACAGATTTTACAAACTTTAATATTTGCTTTGAAGCTTTTATCTTCACACTTGGAATTCCTCTATAACAGAAAACATCCAACACCCTCCGTATTGGTGTGATCTCAAACACTGCCGATTCTAGCGACAATCGACAGTGGTTAGCCAGGGCCATCCACTCAGTACAGAAGACCCAGACCCGTAACCATGCCAAGAACTTCATCAACAAGCTTCTCAAGGAGGAGAACTACCAGAGCATTGAGGGTGGAAAAACCAAAGTGGAGGATTATGAAGTCCATGTGAGTACGTTGTCTGGGGGGAGATATTAAGACCTCAGACCTAGACATAAGAGCATGTACTTTTTATTGTAGGTCTTAGAATTGCACCCTTGTTATATCACTTGCTGTTTCAGTTATAAGGGAAGCCTTCAGTCATGTGATTGACAGTATTTTATTGTATTTTTCTTCAGGGCATGAACATGGGTGCGTTCAAGCAAGCCTTCAAGGAATCTGAGTTTCTCAAGGTTCAGAGAGTCTTCAGCGATAAAGTCCTTCACCTTCTACCTGGCCAGAGGGCCGTGATCGCCAGTGGAAGGGTAAGGACATAGAAGTGATCCCAACTCAGCTTAACCTGCCCCACCATGACCCCACCCAACCCATACCAACATAGTCCCAGCTGTTTGACTTATTTCAGATATTGGTCATCAGAACCAAATCTCTGGATTACCTACTTCTGGATTCTCCTTGTCAGGTGTTTGGTCCTCTGTCCCAAGATGAACAGTTCACGGAAGATGACTTCTCTCTGGCTGAAAAACTGATATTGCAGACATCGGCAGCCAGTGTCAAAAAGAAGGTAAGACTGGAAATTTGGGTTTAAGGATGTCAGGGGAAAGCTATAATCAATTGCAAATTGTCCTTGTATTTCTCCAATCAACTCCAATATTTCTGTTTGTCTTCCAAACTCACTCAAAAAGTGGAAGTAACGGAATCCACTCTGAAGTTGACTGTTGGTTGGTTTGTTTAGATGGAGAAACTCGCCTCCAAGTTTGCTAGCACTGGAGATTCCTTGAGTGACCTCTCCCTGAAGGTGGATGCCCTTTTAGCCTCCAACTCCAGGCAGGAGGGTCGCAAAGAGGTCAGCTTTTGGAGGGACAAACACAGGTGATCATTGAGGTCAAGATTGTGTCATACGAATTGCTTATTTTTCAGTTTCAGGTCTGCAAAAGAAGAAGCTTGGCACAGAAGATTTGACCTGTATTTATGATGTTTTTTGAATTATTTCACGTGAACTAAATGTTTCCTATTTCTGTTACCCTTTAATTCTGGAGTGCTGCACCTGTCTTATGTTGCTGCTCTATGTTCCCCTGTATTATAGTGTGATAGATATCCCCCCTCGCGACCAATCCAAGCCATGCTTCGACATCGTTGCTATCCTAGATCCACTCAGCTCTCAAGCTCAGAAATGGAGTCACATCCTGGGGGTCCTTAAAGAAGTCATCAACGTCAAGATAAGGATCTTCATGAACCCAAAAGACAAGCTGTCAGAGATGCCGCTGAAAAGGTGGGTGTTGGCAAAAATTATGAATATTCATAGCTGTTGTTAATACTTTGTGTGCATTGCATTGTTGTTCTAAATTATGAATATTTATAGATATGGTTCCTTTGTGTTCATTGCATCATTGTTCTAAATTATAAATATTTATAGCTGTGGTTACTTTGTGTTCATTGCATTATTGTTTTAAATTATGAATATTCCTAGCTGTGATTACTGTGTGTTCATTGCATCATTGTTTTAAATTATGAATATTTATATATATATTTTTTTTCAAGTGCATCTCTGTGTTAAGTTCTGAATATTTATAGCTGTGGTATCTGTGTGTACTATGCATCACTGTTCTGAATCATGATCATTTGTAGAGCTGGTTGCTATGTTGGGAGTACATCACCATTCCTCATTACAAATATTTATAGCCTACTTAGATTTTAAAAAGAAGAAAGAGCATTTTTACTGACTCTGGAAAGGGCTGACTGATCAAACAATTCTAGAAATAAACAGTTCCATCGATCTTTGCTGCCGCGATGCACTAGTTGCTCTGAATTTTCTTGGGTAAAATACCAGTACCATGAAAGACACCCCTAACGATGTACCTATTCATTACATTCTGAATTATTTGACAGGTTTTATCGTTACGTTTTGGAACCAGAGCTCACTTTTAGAGTGGACAGCAGGTATGTACAAAGACCTTGCATTAGCACAAGGATAAGAGGAAGTAATGACTGGCTCTTATAGGGACCACGAAGTGAACTTTGTCACTTTGTTCAAATCATCCACATTTTTGTTGGAGGTGGAAAACTCTTTTTTCTTTTATCAAGCATGAACCCCTCATTGACTTGTAAACAAGAGTCATGGTGCCTTCTTATTCTAAATGAAATCCATTCTTATGTCTTTGTCGTCCTCAGTTGGTCAAATCCAAAATAACCTTGACTCAGAGGTGGGAGAAATTTATTTTCCCAAGAATGTCCTTCTTGATGACAGCTGCTCTTTCTTTGCAGTCTGACGGCTGGACCTATGGCCAAGTTCAGCGATATGCCCCCTGACACCTTGTTGACCCTTAACCTCTTGACCCCAGAGAGCTGGTTGGTCGAACCAGTCCGGACTGCCCACGATCTGGACAACATCAAACTCAGTGAGGTAGAAATGAACTTTGCCTTTTCAAAAATTCCAAATGTCTCTGACAAGGAACTACCCAGATTTCTGATGTTGTGTGAACTCATCTTTGGCATCTGTATAATTCAATTTTAGAGCAAGACAGATCTGAAACTTACTAAGAGAAGATGACATGTCATTCTTGATGTTGTATCTTTTCGTCTTGTTCTTTTCTGTTCCTCACGTCCTTGTATCAGTGACATGAAATGAATTTCTCCTACCTAAAACCAAAGGAGCAGGATTTGTGGAGACTTTTCTCTTTTTACAGTCAGAGATGGGCATCCATGGTCAGTATGAGCTGGAATATCTTCTGGTGGAGGGACACTGCTTTGACCAAGCCAGCGGTCAGCCTCCCAGGGGATTGCAGTTCACTCTTGGTAACCAACAGGAACCGGTCATTCAAGACACGATCGTCATGGCAAACCTGGTGAGTGAGATCACATGATAATGTGATGTCATGCTGTAAGGTCAACATGAAAAGCCGTCTGCTGCTTGACCTCATGCATATTTATGACATGAAGTTTAACTGGTATGTATGGTGAGAGAAATGATCTTAGATAACGAAGAACTCGCCAGTGAAATTTGTCTCATAGAGTGTCATCCCTGTGTACTTTCTGCTAACCTTATGAGATACACCTTCGAATCATTCCTGGCCGACGTGTTGTACAAACCACAAAACACTCCTGTTTGTCTGAGTTCCCTTGTTTGTCGTGTCTGACAGGGATATTTTCAGCTGAAGGCCAACCCGGGGGCTTGGCTCTTGAGACTCCGGCATGGAAGATCAGCAGACATCTACCAAGTCAGTGGGTATGTAGATAAACATCTGGGTGTTTCAGCATTATTAATAGATGAAGTTTCTTTGCAGTCAGTTGGACAAGTACCCTCTATTTGATGACTTTGCAGGTTAGAAAAGTTGGAAACTTAGTGTAGAAATAAAGATAAAGGCCTTACGTTGATTTGTGCCGATGACAAGTGGGCTGAATTCCGAGCGGGCATGTGGTATTGGGAATAATTTCTAGCATTTTTGAGTAAAAGTCACTTAGATTTCATTGTTTGTTTTAACGTGGCAGTCATGAAGGCACGGATTCATTACCCGGTGTGAATGACACTATCATTACCATGGACAGCTTCAAGAGTAAAATCATCAAAATTAAGGTCAGTTTGTTAGGATTTATCTTGCAATTGTAAAAAATTCTTTGAGCAACTAAGAGCAATAACTATTAAATCAGTTGCTGGATCAGGTTGTTGAGGGAATCAGGTTGGCGTAGTGTTTCTTTCCTCGCCTTCCACCTATGTGACCCGGGTTTGAATCCAGCTTGGTCCACATGTGGATTTGCTTTTCAGTCCCTACCTGAGTCCGGGGGTTTTCCCCAAAACATTTGTCCAGGGTTTTCCTCTTTTCTTTCTTGTTTTCTTCACTCATCATCCTGTAATTGGTGCTAAATGCGCTGTTGGATGATCAGATATGAAGAAATGAATAAATTGATAAACAAACGATATGTCCACCATGGAACTGGTTTTCAGGTGAACAAGAAACCAGGGAAGGAGGATGAAAGTTTATTGTCGGACTCTCAAACGGACAAAAGGGTCGCTGGAGGAATATGGGACTCTTTGTCCAGGTAAGTGAAATTGTTGACAAGCTGGTCCTTGCAAAAATCTCAAAAAATGTCTCAGAAAGTTGGTACAAGTGACTCAGCACAGCAGGAGTAATTTAATAAGGAAACAAGATATTGCCAAATTAGAATGATTAGTTGGCTGAGGTTTCAAGCATGTTCAGTTTAAAAAATGTTACAGTATTCCTTCTACCACAAGGGTTGCAAGGGTCCTGGCTTGAATTTTAGGATTGGGTGACAAGTGCCCTCTACAGATCATGCTCTGAGCTGATAGGCGTGGCCAGCTCAGTGGGTAGTACCGGAACCTATAGACGGGGGTATGGGGCTCAAATTATGTTTGCATCGAAGTGACTTTGACCGTTATTAGGTCTTTTTTCTCCAAGAATTAGTAGACGTACATCTAATCTTGTCACAGCTTTGTTTCCAGTTTGACAGGGTCTGGAGGCAAGGAGGGTGATTCTGATCAAGACAAGACACTTAACATCTTCTCCATTGCATCTGGTCATCTCTACGAACGCTTCCTCAGGTAGGTCTGAATTTCTGTCAAAGTTCTGAAGAGCTAAGTTATTCAATTACTAGTCCAGATCTTAAATAACCCTGTTAGAAAAACTAATCCTTTCTTTGAGGAAGATTAAGAATTACTCAATTTAAAACACTTATAATTAAGTGCACAAGTCAAAATAGCAATTTGTAGGTCATTGATTGGAGCAAACTCAGATCTGTTGAGCAGAGCATTTTGAAATGTTTGAGAAAGTTGGTAGTGACATTGGTCATAAAAGTTGATCCTCAATACTTAGGGATCGTGGCTACTGATCTTTGACAGCGTTACTTTCAATTTGTAACACCAGGAACTTCACACTGTCTTGTTCCACAAGCTTGTTTAAGGTTTTCAGACTTTGACATCGAAGAATCTTTTGAGTTTAAATAATAAAAATTGTCATGTTCTTTTGTTACATGTTTGCTTTGTTATTGTTTAGGATCATGATGTTGAGTGTTTTAAAGCATACAAAGTCGCCCGTCAAATTCTGGTTTCTGAAAAACTACCTGTCACCTACATTCAAGGTAAGAAAGTAACTCTGTCTCCAGCTGAAGATTGTCCCAATCATTTTAATAGGACTGACATTTTTTCACAGGGAGTTCTAAGTGCTGCCTTGAGATGTTAATTGGAATTCTGCTTTTTTCCCATTCTCTAGGAGTTCATACCTCACATGGCAGCTGAGTATGGGTTTGAGTATGAGTTGGTGCAGTACAAATGGCCACGCTGGCTTCATCAACAAACTGAGAAGCAACGCCTCATCTGGGGGTAAGACTGTCCACTTTGACCTTTGACTAGTTTCATGAGGTACTCTAATGTGTAAGCTGGGAACTAACTATGACCAAGTATATCCCATGATGTTTAGGTTGGTAACCTCTTTCTGTGCTCCACAGATTAATGACTTCTTAGAATTGGTTCCTTGCTTGTCTCAGTTACAAGATCTTATTCCTGGATGTCCTCTTCCCGTTGGATGTCAAGAAGATCATCTTTGTAGATGCCGACCAAATTGTGCGAGCTGACCTGCAGGAGCTGGCCAATTTGAACCTCCAGGGGGCGCCCTATGGTTACACACCATTCTGTGCCAGCCGTAGAGAGATGGATGGGTTCAGATTCTGGAATTCTGGGTACTGGAAGAGTCACCTGGCAGGCCGGAAATATCACATCAGGTACAGGGAGGGTTGGGATTTGAGGGATGGAGCAGTTTGCTGATCTGAGAGGGGGATAGTAGAATGTGGAAGGGTGATTTTTAATGGAAAGTTGGAGTGAAAACTGGGTAAAGTCCTAATAGCATTTATTGGTCAGGTGACCTCAACGTAATCTACCATGTCAGCCTTACTTTGTGAGTTCTGTAGTAAAGTATGAACTTGCGTCTGTACGATTTAAAAATGATAGGATATGATTTCAGTGATGTATACCCTCTACTGATGAGAAATGGCATTTTATGTTTTTACTAAAGGGGTCGTTTGAAAGGAAATTGATTGAGATTTGTCGTTTGGTTTCTTGCAGTGCTTTGTATGTAGTTGATCTGGTCAAATTCCGCAAGATAGCTGCAGGGGATCGGCTAAGAGGGCAGTACCAGGCACTGAGTCAGGACCCAAATAGTCTGTCCAACTTGGACCAGGTTAGTGGGATGGCAGTGCAGTCATCCATGACAAATGGCTTTTGTCTGAGATCAGACTGTAGTCTGAGATCCGACTATGGTCTGAGATCGGACTGTGGTCTGAGATCAGACTGTGGTCTGAGATCAGACTGTAGTCTGAGATCAGACTGTAGTCTGAGATCAGACTGTAGTCTGAGATCAGACTGTGGTCTGAGATCAAGACTGTTAACTGAGATCAGACTGTGGTCTGAGATCAGACTGTGGTCTGAGATCAGACTGTAGTCTGAGATCCGACTATGGTCTGAGATCAGACTGTAGTCTGAGATCGGATTGTAGTCTGAGATCAGACTGTAGTCTGAGATCAGACTGTAGTCTGAGATCAGACTGTGGTCTGAGATCAGACTGTAGTCTGAGATCAGACTGTAGTCTGAGATCAGACTGTGGTCTGAGATCAGACTGTAGTCTGAGATCAGACTGTAGTCTGAGTTCAGACTGTAGTCTGAGTTCAGACTGTAGTCTGAGATCAGACTGTAGTCTGAGATCAGACTGTAGTCTGAGATCAGACTGTAGTCTGAAATCAGACTGTGGTCTGAGATCAGACTGTGGTCTGAGATCAGACTGTGGTCTGAGATCAGACTGTGGTCTGAGATCAGACTGTAGTCTGAGATCAGACTGTGGTCTGAGATCAGACTGTAGTCTGAGATCAGACTGTAGTCTGAGATCAGACTGTGGTCTGAGATCAGACTGTAGTCTGAGATCAGACTGTAGTCTGAGATCAGACTGTAGTCTGAGATCAGACTGTAGTCTGAGATCAGACTGTTGTCTGAGATCAGACTGTAGTCTGAGATCAAGACTGTAGTCTGAGATCAGACTGTAGTCTGAGATCAAGCCTGTTAATCAAGTATTTCTTTTATTTCATTGTGTCATTAGTACAGAGGAATCTCTTTGACAGTGATTACAATCCTGTCTTATTTTCAGGACCTTCCGAACAACATGATCCACCAGGTTGCTATCCACTCCCTGCCTCAGGAATGGTTATGGTGTGAGACATGGTGTAGCGATGCAGAGAAGCCAGCCGCTAAAACTATTGACTTGGTAAGGGGGAGGAGTCCAGAATGGTGGGGGGGGACAGTGGGTGGAATCTCTTCTTGCATTCAGTTGACTGGCCGTGGTCGTATTGAGCTTGTTCCAGTAAATGAAAACACTGTGATGAAACATTCTCTTTGAGTTGTCAGTTGAGATGTTGGACGGATAGGCCAGTTTGCAATGTTGATGGAAATCATGTAAAACTCATTATTCTTTGAAGAGCATTAAGTTCAATATGTACATGGAACTTTTTTCTTTGGATTCATTGTCCTCAGTATTCAGATTTTATGACACTCGTAGTTTGACTTTGGCTCACAAGACTTTCCCATCTTTCAATCGTACCTTCAATTTGGACAGTGTAACAACCCTCTCACTAAAGAACCTAAGCTGGAGAGTGCAGTACGCATCGTGCCAGAATGGACAGGTTATGACAATGAGATCAAAGCATTGCAGGAAAGAGTCGCACAGGGTTTAACCACTCAAAGTGTTGGAGGAGACAAGACTCAGGCTAATCCAGCAGGTAAGGACATTTTGCAATTCAATTGTTGATAAATTCTGGTTAGAACTGTGGAGGGAAAGATGCAGCGCCTTTTGGAACGGGAAATTCTTTCCGCAAGAGATATTTATTCTTAATGAGATAATTGGGGAAAACAAATTGAGGAAAACAATGTTTAGTGAATGCAAACGAAAAATAGGGTTTTTGGGGTTTGATACTTTCTGCTTCATGTTTAATAATCATTGACATCTTTTCTGTTAAAAAGATCCTTATCATTTTAGATTCTTTAGAGAATAATCCCAAACATTATACAGCCAAAGATATAAATCTTTGAAAACTATTTAGATCTTTTTAAACCAAGTCCCAGTCAAACTTTAAAAATGAATGCAGAGAGATTTTTTTTCATATTTTGACATTGCAGATGACCATACTGAGTTATGATGAAGGCCTCTGCTCAACGCATTGTCTGTGTAGTATTATTTTCAGTTAGTGAACAAAAATATGTGGTCGGTCTGTCACACGAGTGAAAGTCTTAAATAGTTGAGAAGCCAGAATGCGACGTCTGGATGTTTCTAAAGGAAGCAAAAAGGCTATACTGGGAGCAATGTGTAAGTCACGGATTGAAGGGTAAAGATTTAAAGTAACAACTCTAAGCTAACTGCAATCCTGGATGCCGATAAGTCAATGTCATGACAACAGTGGATATTATTGTGGGACATTTCACAGCCATTGGCTCTGTTATGTTTATTTTAACTAGAATAGTTAACTTGATGTTCAGGGCAAGAACGTTACCTGGGCAATTTCCATGATGCTCCTGGTCTTTACCTTGAACCTGCTGAAGTGTTCCCACAAGTGTCCTTTGTGAAGGAGAAATAAGCCTTTTGCGAGTCAAATTCAAGTTGAATAAAATCTGCTACACTGAGTTCTTTAAATTCACGTGAACATAACAATTGGAATTCTCCATACTAAAGTCACTTTTGCTATGCCTCTTGATTTGGGGACAAGCTTTTCCTAAGGTATATAAGAGACGCCTTGCAACAATACACTCTTCTCGATGGAAAAGAAGGGTACAAAGGAACCAGTCCATTCCAGAGATCGTGGTCACTTAGCAAAAGCTTGCCCTGAATCATGAGGTATAGCAACAGTGTCTTTAGTCTGGGGAATTTAAATTGTTATGTTTATGTGCAATCAGATAAATCAGTGTACCAGATTTTATTCAAATTTAACTCGCAAATAGCTTATTGCTTGCCCTTCAAGACCAAGGAACTTGCACTGCAAATTGGTCTGAAGGTTTGTTAGAAGAAAACAGAACTTCAGGCATCAATTCCCTGCATTCAACCTCATGGTAAACTCCAGGGTTTCCCTGCAACTCTTGTGGGTTTTGTAAATAGCTTAGTACAGATCGGCTTGGTTTTCTCATATCCTGATGTCCTTTTGGCTCTACTGTTTTATATAATTTCAGATGACTCATTAAATTTGTGTCGGTTCTTTGGCAACTGATTCAGTGGGATTTGAATTTAAATTACTCGTACTTATGGGGTGTATTGTATAACTGTTCAAAATTATGCTGTCTTCAATCACAAAGAAACCACCTTTTATATTACAGCTATAAAATGTAAATGCTGTTTTTACTGATGCCCTTTTGAGCTCCTTTCAAGAGAGCTGAAATAAAACAAATGTGGAAAATTAACGAGAAGTACACTCTGTTGGTAGTCTGGCAGAAAACCTGGTTTTCAATTTTGGTGGAATAAAGGGTATTTATTACATGAACTCAGGAGTTGTGGTTGATGTACAAGGATTGTCACATTGGACTGTTCAATATTTTGGTAGAATTTGGGGTCAGTGTGGGAGGCTGTAACGTGAGATTTTTTTAAAATGTAAATTCAGTGGTTTATCATACAGTGTGGTAATTAGAATCG
This sequence comes from Acanthaster planci, assembly GCF_054643075.1. Taxonomy (NCBI): domain Eukaryota; kingdom Metazoa; phylum Echinodermata; class Asteroidea; order Valvatida; family Acanthasteridae; genus Acanthaster; species Acanthaster planci. The sequence continues at coordinate 13,645,528 of NC_141790.1, read as the reverse complement.
TTTGCGTAATGTGTGTTTCGCAGATCAGTTTAGTTTTCAATTTCAGAAGGGTGAACCACACACTTTTGGTATCCCCCCATCCCCAAAATACATCAAGCAAGGTGTGCATGGAGGTCTTAAGCGCCGCCCACCTCTATTCGCACTAGGACCACAAGCACGAGGTTAAGTTACTGTGTTTATGATCGAAGTCACAAGTCGCAAATTCGAGATTTACAGAAATATCTCAACGATGTTTTTTTCCTTCCTTTAGCAAATAACTCGTGGGATCTTAATGGCATTGTAATTTAGCAGTTTTACGCAGTCAGCGTCCCCTTGCATCCGAACTTTGCTCGCCGGTAATTTTAAATAGCGCCCCCTGCTGAATCATCCACTAAAATGAAAAGCGCCCTCTGTTGAAATCAGCACGTCAAAGAGAGGGTCCATTAATTTTGAACAGCGCCACCTGTTGACTCCTAATTGGAGATTTATATGCAGCGCAAAAACAATGATTAGGCCCTACAAGTACAAGTAAGTGATTTATTTTGTAATCTTACCTTTCTGCATTTACCATTCAAAGTCTCTCTGGTCTGTTTTTCAGGTTGATTTCTTGCCTGATTTGGCAGGAACCTCTACCCTTTCGAAGTACCTAGTAGAATTGTGCATTTTGCTGCTAGCACCAGTGAGGTAGCCTACTGCAGTTACAACCCTGTTGACGGGAGAGTCTCCAACCATACTAATCCAACAGGTGCGAGAAATTAGAGAATAGGCGTTGGATTTTGTATGCATTTGCGTTAAATTTGGGTTAGAGGCAAATGCCAGCCCTTTTAGATATGTCAAGAACTGTCTATCCCAGAGATCATCTTTCACACCAGTCTGGCGTGGTCCTTTCTCGCGATATAAATCAACGTGAACTAAATCTAGAGCACCTATACCATTCATGCTTAAAGTGATAAACCCTTACATGGGTTAGAGTTCCATGTTGGGACAGCACTAATTTTCCCTGGCAGAGGTGTACTAGTGACCAGAAACTCTGAAAGTGATAGTATTTTCTAAAATCTTAAATTTAACAGGGAAAATATTCAGTCACCCTGTTAGTGAAGCATTTACTTAGTAAAACACTTTCAACTTTTCAGACCAGTCTCATTGGACTTGTCACAGGCAGGTTGTCAAATGATATCTGGATTTGGAACTTTTTCCCTTTGATATTACATTTGTATGACAAGTAATTTGTGATTTTTTTCCTATGTGTCAATGAAATGTTTTGCATTCAGTTCCTAGCCAAGTGTAAGAAGGAGAAGGTTCCTGAATACAAACTTTGAACCAAAGTGGTTGTTATGTAATCTTCTTCAAGACCTTTCCCACAAAATCACTTATCTTGACCGAGCCAATCCAAATTGATGTGGTTCAGTTTTGCAAAATGAATAATTTTACGTAATTTAATGTCCGGAAGACACTGTTTGTTATTTTTCTCTTCCATGTAGGCAAAAGAAATGGTTCATGTCAACTATTTGGAGACTGTTCCTTTCGCAATGGCCAGTACAAACAAGGTGCTACAAAACTAGATTTGCAATCAAAGGTTTACTAATGAGATCTTCGGCTATTTGTATGGAGCAGGGAATAGATGTTTGTATTGACAGATGACACAAATTATGATTTTGGTTTGAAGAAAAAGAAATTAGCTTATTTTTAAGTTGCAGTTTCCAAATGTCATAACTGAGCGAAAAAGTGCCATGATCGTTGCGTTGCATTCTGTGCATTAGATAGACTACATGTATTGCTGTACACCAAATATTTAATAGTGCGCCTCCAACAGTTTGCAATGCATTAGCCAATCACGATTCACGAAATCTGTTGACCCAGTGTGCGTATGAAGAGGATCGACAGATATCGCTTGTCGTGGTTGATCAACGCATTGCAAACTCTTGGAGGTGCACTATTGTGAATTGTCTGTATTGGAGTTGTAATTCCAAACTATCTGTGTCATATTGTTAAATATTACATAAATATATCACACTGACTTTCCCTTCACTTCAGCAGTGTGAGCAGGAATATATCGAATTGTACTTTTTTAATCCTCAAGGAAAGTGGACAAAATTTAATTAAAGCTTGTCTTGTTTACTGCTCCCCATTTTTTCTAGAACTTTAAAATCTTGTGCTTAACTTTGGTCTTCAAAGTGACTGAATTTTCTGTTCCAAATAAGCAGTTATTGTAATAATGTAAGGTGAGAACTAGAACAAGTGTCTGGTCTGTAACAAACTTCCTCAGACGTGTCTCTGATTGAAAAAGAGGACATGAAAATTGGATTCCTGAAGTATCTTCAACTTATGTATTTTTTACTAGTAGAATTAATTTTTGTGGCAGTTTCATGATAAAATAATGAATACATGTATTTGGAAGAATTTAGTATAAAAAGGTTTGCATACATGTAAACAGGATTTAATGTTAAATTTAACTGAGTATGCAGTGCTAAAAGTGTTATACCCATAGGCTTCATTTTCTTAAAACAATTTTTGATGATTATTTTTAGAAAAAAAATAAATGTTACCTTTGGTTCGGAATTTCTTGGGAGTTTCCCTCTGTTTGACTCGACAATTTATAACCGAAATACGTTAGACCTTTAAAATATTTATTTAAGCAATCAATTTCTTTGTGCAGTCCTTTTTGTTAATTTTCTGGTGATTTGCATATTTGAATTTTCTGCCTTAATTTAAATACGTGCATATTTATTGTGCCCTTTGACTTTTTGAAATTGCACAATCTAAGCTTTAAATATAAGTTCCGAGCACAAATTTATCAAGAGGCCTGTGGCCTGGTGGTCTAGCTTGCTGACTGCCAGGCCAGGGGACCCCGGTTCAATTCCAGCCGGGGTCCCTGGAAAAGGAAGTTTTTTTTTTTTTTTTTTTTTTTAACTAAGTTTTTTAACAAAATTGTGCATGCCCACCTGGGATTGAACCCAGGTCCTTGTGCATAGCAGTTAGTGTCCTTAACCGCTATGCCACGGCACTTTCTTGATAAAATGTGCTCGTTTCTAAATCTTAAACCTTCCATTGTTTGGACTTAGAAACTTTTTCAGTCCGAGTCTGTACTGGAGATGGCTGAGGGTACCCCTTGTAGTCACATCTGAGACTAGAAGTCTGAGAGCTGACAAGAAGGGTAATGAAAGGATGGTTGAGGGCTTAAGACTATCAGCAGAAGACAGGGCTTTGAGGGTCCCTTGGAATTGAATGGCAAAGCTTCTTATCTTTCAGATTGATGATGGGTTGATTTCAGAAGGATGAGAGATGAGACTGGAGTGAAGTTGAGGATTTTGAATGATTGAAAGTGGCACAGCTTGGGACCGGTCAGACATGCAAAATTTGAAGAATTGGGAAACAAATTCAAATCGGGCGGTCTAAACGGGTTGAGATTAGGGAAGTGCTAAGTGCATCAATACAATGTACTACAGTTTCACAAATAGAATTTACATCAAAGTTCTTTTGATTGATATTTAATAAATGTTTATTTCAATTGTAATCCAAATGGCTGCATTATTATTACACAGAGACTGTTACCAATATGTACGGGAATTGAGCAAGCCACTCTTATCAAACACAAATGTCTGATTTCAAGATTTCGTGATAATTTTAAAGTAAAAGACTTTTTCCAATGCAACTGAAAACAAAGGAACTTAGACCTCTGTCCAAGGGATGAGGTAAAAACTGGTTAAAGTGAGGTTTGGAATGGCCACTGGGTGTACAGGACTGGTTTCCTGGATGCTTTCAAGTACAGAACTGGTATCCTGGATGCTTTCAAGTACAGGACTGGTATCCTGGATGCTTTCAAGTACAGGACTGGTATCCTGGATGCTTTCAAGTACAGGACTGGTATCCTGGATGCTTTCAAGTACAGAACTGGTATCCTGGATGCTTTCAAGTACAGGACTGGTATCCTGGATGCTTTCAGTGAGAATTGGAGATGTAAAATGAACAATACACCATTCAGTTTGTCAGAACATGCAATATACAGGGAGCCCTAACCAAATTTACAATAGTTTACACATGTACAAAACTTTACATCACCAACGTTTAAGTAATCATTATGCAGTCAAGTAGAAAGGAATAAACTCACAACTAACTTACAACTAGTACCACAGTAAAGCCAGGGTTCTGGTGCATTTTGTGATCAATTTATAGGGCCTAAAATATTGTCTCTCACAGTGACAGTTTTTGTAGCTTTGGCATGTTTTGTTGGCCCCTTGTAATGGACCTATGTACTGATGATGTCACACTTTATTTATATGTGCACTTTCCTATGGAGCCAGTGGGAGCCCATGTCCACAGAGCAAAGTGTGGCGTTCTCAGTCAGAGGTCTATTAGAAATGTTTGTGGGAGTCTTATCATTTATGGTCTCGAGAATTGGCATTTCTATCGTGCAAATTTATCAAAACAGTTTCTGAAGTCAAACATCGTGGCATTAAATGGTAACTGAGATGCAAGAACTATGCTTTGATATGACAATAAAGGTATCAGGAAGAAAGTGTATGGAATTCAAATTTAAGAGAAGCAGTGGTCTTTGTTGAAAAGTAAACTAAAAAAATTATATTTAATTTACCTAATATGAATAATGTTGATGGAAGTGTACAGGTGTGGTTCTATGGGGAAGCCTGCCCCCCCCCCAAAGAGCAGCAGCAAAAATTAAAAGGTGATGTCATGTGCCAAGGGTTTAGCTCCCCTCCAAACCTGGCTAAAGAACCGCCCCTAGTATGCCAAAATACAAATGCACAGACTTGCTCAATTACTAAGGCTGAAGCAAGTAACTGCATCTAATCAGATTAACTCTATTCCTTGCCTTTGTGAATCACTGCTTAAGTTTTTGGTGACAATCCCTCATACCACCTTGGAATCTGACCCTTCTCAGTGATAGAGGATTACTTCCTTTCCTTGACTTTGTTGTGAATCATCTCTCAGAGGTCCGGTAAGATTTCACGCACCCTTTCCTCTCCTCACTGAAGGATGTGAGGGCGCACTTCTCCTAGGTGCTGTAGATCTGAGGATGAAATTTAACACAGAAGAATTACCTGCAGCAGAAACCTGAGACATTTCTGAAAAAAACTTACAGGATTCCTTTATGGTCCTCATTTTTACACCTTATTTCATTCCAAACAGCCTGTCATTTAGATGAATCTGACATACAGTAATGCTTTGCTCATTGAAAATATGGTAGGGAGGCCTCCATGTTATGGAAAGAATTCCTCATGTTAGGGAAATTGGACTGAGCAGTGGATACATTTATCTGTCCCTGTAATATTTGGATTGCCACATAACCAGAGTAACTGAGAGAGTTTGTCATCACAACTACATTTGCTTGGGTGAGTTGGGATTTTTGGAAGTTGGCTCTTCTGTAAGCACTTCATATAATCTATGATGATAGAAAATGCCATGACCAACGGTATGAGCAAAACTGATTTTCAAACTGATAATAAAATTCTTGACAAGTGACAGCTCTTATTTTCTCCATCAACTTTATCTGTTCCTGATTACTGTCAGAGTCAGCCTTACAGATCACTTCAACTACAGAAATTAAATTCGAAACAAAAGAAGGATACATTTCCAGTTCCCTCATTTCTTCCATCTTTTCCTCTCTTTTCTGAGCTTTGCTTGTTTTTTACTTATTTAGTCTCCTTTTCTCCTCTGAAATAAAGAAATTTCCCACGAGTAAGGGCAATCACACTGAATTGTCCAAGTTGTTGGATACTGGAAAGTCAGAAGGCAGGTTTAATATGTAACTGTTGAACTTCTTTTAAAATCTAAACCCATTTTACAGTCTCTTGAGCATGATATCTACCTTCACTGCTGGTGCCACTGTTAAAGTCTAAAGTCATCTCTATCCTCTGTGTTGGTGCATTCGTCAGAGCTGAGGATCAAGACAAAATCATGATCAAAGTTTACTCATGTAACAAGACACAACAACAACTTAGAAGCTTCCTGATTGCTCACCAACCTCCCCCCCCAACAAAAATGGTACATTCTCTCAGATACCATCAAAGTGGCTGGGACGGACTCTACCTTCCTCATTCCTACTACATATTCCACAAATCTGTTGGATTTTGAATGATCTAAGAAATTTTCTACTGAAAAAGTATGATAAAGGAGCAAATTGAAAGTAGGGGAGAAATGAGTAAACTTGGGATAAAGTTGAGTCTGTCAATTGAGCTAGTCGTTGTATAACCTCATGCTAAAGAAGAACATACTCTGGTTCTGCTCTCTCCAGCGATGCTGCCCACGTCAGCCACTCCATACGCCGTGATCTTCTCTTGCTTCGATCTCCTCCTACAAAAAAACAATGCACCCCTTCTGTCATGAATATTATCACTATGACATCCTTCAACTAACTTTATTTTAAAAGCCTGTCAGTCCTGAGTTGAAGAGCACCCTCACTGTTGAAAGAAAAACAGACTGGTACAGAGTTTTCCAAATGCCCAGACATTTCAGACTAAATCTGTAGTGTGCACTCAGAATGCTCCCCATTCAATGCTCATAAACTTGCTTGCCTATGTGGTGAGTTTCTACTGAAGGACTGTCAATTAGAAGGCATTAGTGCTAGAGCCAGTGTGTGAACCAACATACAGGTGTACTCTATTTGTTTGCCGTGCACTTTCTAGTTCACAGTGACGTCACACTTCGGAACTCTAGATCATGATTAAGAAAGGGGAGCAAAAGAAAAAATAGTCCCCTTTTGAAGGGAATAAATAACAAACTTTATTAATGCATCTGCTGATTATCCGCAGATTTTTCAAACTTAGAACCTGACCAATAACTTTATCATAAGGTTTTCAAGTCTCCCAAACCATCGGTACACATTTTGCAATACAGTTTTTTGCCTTTACGGGGATATCACTTTTGGCCTTCATGATTCATAAATATATTTTGAGATGTTCAATGAAATATCTGCATGTCTCAAAGTACAGTGGAAAGTGAAATGACTCTATGGGGTGGTGCGGATATCTGGGGATTTCGCGAGTAGCAACCGATGAAAATAACTGCAACGAAATCAAAGAAATGATTGTGTTATACAATCCTCTGACTGACTGGTGCACATGTGCGTCGCCATGGTTGTGGTTTTCATCGGTTACTACCGACTACTCGCCATTTTGCGAGAGTCCTGGATATCCGTGCCGCCTCATAACTACCAATACCAAACTGTAAATATATGTTTAGGCCTACCAACAGTTTACAAGAAAGTTATCTGGTTAGGGCCTACCATCCCACTTTGTGTCAAAATTGATTGTTCCCAGACAGTGTCAGGTCAACTCGCCCCCTGACTCGCCTCTTACCAACTCGCCTCCTGGCCGACTCGCCCCCTGACCGACTCACCCCCTGACCGACTCGCCCCCTCGGAACGTCAAGCAAATATGGCCGGCCCAATGTATTAAAAAAAAAAAAATGGTTCTAACCAATGAAGCGACACGAACGACTCACGGACGGTGATGCATATTTGGACATCACCACTAATCACTTATTTATTCAAACGCTTCCTATGTCCACTGTCTGATTAGGTTATTTGTACATCCAACATACCCTCAGGAGCAACAACTTCGAACCCTCCGTCCCATTAATATTTGGGTATGTGACTGTATCTTCTTGAAGTGACCCGATATCCAGTTAGTTGGTTATAGTGTTCTTTTGCTAATTCACTCGACTTGGACCTCACATATACTGCGAAAATTGATTTAGGTTCTTGGATATACGCTTTTTGTGTGATGTATAAAGTCATAGTGGTACATTGTACACTAATGTCAATTTTTAACGCCCCATTATTAATTTTTTTTATTTGCGAAATTTTTATTCCTTTTTTGGAATTGAATATCTCTGAGAGTGCTCTTAATTTGTTTACAAGTAACGGGCCCCAGATGACATGACTGTTTTTCCCTGACGTCATGACACCGACAGTGTATGCTGGGATATAATTCAATATGGCCGATCAACAATGTGATCCTTGATGACTGTACTCGCTGAATAAATCAGTATTTAGTGTTAATTGTGAACTAATAAATGCATCCTGTGAAGTTATTGGAACCTGAAAGTGTGTAGCGACCGTTACACCCTTTGTCATAAATCATGTCTCCTTAACACTTCCGTAGGTTTGCGTCGCCGGGCATTATGCCTAATATGTACCATTTTTTTATCTGAAATAGTTCGCAAAGTTAATTAATATGGTAGGGTGTTGGTGTTGTGGCGCACGAAATCCCATAGACAATACTCAGGAAACGCAATGCGCCATGGCCCATACACACGATAATACTGAATTAGTTTTACCAATATAAAAAAAAAATATTGTTACCCCAATTTCACACAAAGGGAATATCCACCAAGCTTTTAACAAACTCAACTTTAAGTGCCAGCTGCAAACCCCACAACCTATTTTTAAGGGCAGCAATCACCGATTCCATCTCTGACTGATTGTATTTTTTTTAAAATGGTGAATAGGCCGGCCATACGTGCTTGGCAAACTTAGGGGGCGAGTCAGTCAGGAGGCGAGTCCGTCAGGGGGCGAGTCGGTCAGGGGGCGAGTTGGCTAGGGGGCATGTTGGTAAGGGGCGAGTCGGCTAGGGGGCGAGTTGGTAAGGGGCGAGCTGGTAAGGGGCGAGTCGGCCAGGGGGCGAGTTGACCTACAATCTCCCAGACATACATCTCAAAGAATGACTCTTGCTCCTCTGCCTCTCGTCTTCAGTCACCTGGTGATCTCTGCAGTCACCTGGTGATCTCTGCAGTCACCTGGGGATCTCTGCAGTCACCTGGTGATCTCTGCAGTCACCTGGTGATCTCTGCAGTCACCTGGTGATCTCTGCAGTCGATCTCTATTCTGTTGGATGCCATCTCTGTGAAATTTCACAATAAAAATTACAATTTACGTGTAACTTTAGGCGTATTGATTGTACTGCGTTAATTCATGGAGGAAGGTTGATTTCTCCATTATCCAAATAATTAAGTGCAAGGAGAGAGACCTCGCTCTATGCATGGAGGAATTACTCCAGACCAACTTCTAACGCTACATTTTAAAAGAAATTGCTACAAGGATTTTCGGGGTAGAGGTTCAGATCACATACCTGCAGCATAAGTGGATCTCAGCATGGAGAAAGATGCACAAAAATGCAAGCATTAGGTTCGGCCGCTCGAAGCAAGGCACTTGACAGGCTCCAGGGGCGCGGGCATCCATGGCATGATGACAGCGTGCATGTGTACGATACGACGCGAGGCGTGAACGAGTCACTCAATAGAGGGCGCACTGCACTACGCTAGATTTTGTTGTGATTTATTAGTCATGTTTGTCCCAGTGACCAGCTTAAAGTGGGTGTGAGACTAGCGGCTATCGTTGTCACGTATTCTGCAGTGTTTTCGTGTTTTTGAAGTTGAAAGGAGGGCTCTTCTACATTAGCAAAATGGCTGTTACTTCAGAAAAAATCATATCCACCTACCTGAAAACAAAATCCATAAAGTGTATGTCATCCTTATTCTAGTAAAAAAAATTTCTTGAGTAATTTATCTGCTGAACATATCTAGCCTCAAAATCCCAAAATTATCAGTACACGCATCAAGAAAGTCGACGGTTGACCCTTTGAAGTTGAAAATTTCACTCAATAACTTTTCTCTTTCAAACATACAGGTGGCTCTCTTTCCCGATGCGTTCACCGTGACCCACCGCCTTTCTTTGGAAACGCAACTCAGGATAAACATGTTTCAAAGTACGCGTACGAGGGGGCCTGTTAAAGTTGCAGGGCGCCCTCAATGCTGGTGGTTAAAAAGAAATCTGGTTGAAAGTAGCTTGTGGTCGTGAAGTAACCGCCATCTTTCAGGTCGTGAAACATGCCAGTAGCTTTTGCCCACCAGGTCATCATCCCGGATTTCCTTCAGATTGTTATTCAGAATCCAAACGTCAGTGTGAAGGATATCCCTAGATATAGGTTGATGATCTGCCCAGTATTCAACCACGGAAGTTATACCGTGGTTTAGGCCAGGAATAACAGGATCTTTCCACCTACTCATTCAGGGCACGGCTCAATCCCGCCACAGAGTTCCACAAAAAACACATACGGATGAAATTTTGAGTTGAATGCAACATTTGGATTGCCTTGTATAATAGTTCAAAACATAAAACAGAATCCAAAATAATCTAAAGCTAGAGAACGAACCCTGAAGCTCATTTAATTCGTCAATTGTCTGATAGTAATTCCTCCTGCTTCAAAATTCCTCTAAATGGACAGATCTTCAAGTTGTATCGAATTATCAGAGCACACGACACATGCTCATATTGTTCTCCTGACCTGCTTGCATCCAAACGTTCACGCATGCGCACTTAAGCTTGAAGACTGACAAGTAGTTATTGCAGCGATTCAAATTGATCACGGGAACAAATTCGTCCTGCTACAGAGCTTCCTAAATCCATAAGTTTTCATTAGTCTGGACGGATTTTAATGGTCATTAGTGCATCGAGTTACTGGTACAAGTAGGCCCATAAGCCAATTACCGTAATGAGATACGTGCGCGTCACTGAACCAGTAGACTGCTCCGTGTCTCTAACATGCATCTCATTTGAAGAATTGAAATTATTCCCTGCGGGTTTTGGACTTTGTGACAAAAGCAGACAAATTTCTGAAATTGAGCTCCGTATGTTTATAGTGGGCGAGATCATACATATAATTACAGTATAACCGTTAGTTGAAATCTGAAAGCATTATTCGAAAAAATAAATTTCAATCAGTTATCTTTCGACATCTTTATATTTTGGGGGTGATTAAGGTTATAGTTTTGCGAAAGCCGTTCTATTTTCTTCCCCAATAAATAGTTTAAAGTATTTCTTAAATTAGATTCGGTGAAAATGTGTCGAATCCCAAATCAAAAAGAAGAAAAAGCTACATGGTTGATAACTTTGTCCTTCTGGTTGTCATCTGTTCCTTTCCACGCCATTTTCTTAATTGCATGCTTGAAACTACCTACGAGCATTACACAGATTCCATTTAGCTCATTATGCGGGTTGGGCGACTCAAGTAAGCAGAAGATGAAATTCAATTTTTATCGATTGGCATAAATCCATCAAAGTAAAGCCCGTCCGGGTCATTCTGGCTAGCCACGGTCTGTCACGAACCTTAGAGAAGGGTCCGGCAGCTGCACATACCGCGCCGCGCGCATTCCTTCTATGCGGGGTAAACGATCAGCCCGATCCACGGTAGACAAATATAGACCGATGCACGGTCAATGATCTTCAACTACGAGGCATCGCTTGTTTGCTTTGAAAGCCTTGGAGGTCGGAAGTGGTTAAAGATTTTTAGTCCACGTTTATTTTATACATGCGATTCATTTAGGTTGACTAATTATGCTAAATGTAAACAATATTTGACTTTTTTATAGCAAATTATTTTTCTAGAATAAAGACATATTTATGAAAGAAATCTATAGCACTGGGTTCGATAGTCACAATAACTGTGTATATTTTTTGTTCCCCTTGTAAAATGCAGACTGTGATTTTCATGTTCATGCGTATGCTTCAGTGTCACCCTTTTGTTTACCTAAAAATACTTTATCATAAAACTGAAGATTTTAAGTTTTCTGTCTAGATTTAAATTACCATAGAAGTAATTTTTTGAGAGCTTCCGAAATTACGGTGAAAATACAATTAACCAATGTGAAGCAGCTACTGCTCTTAGATGTAGATTGACGCATAACTCATTTCCTTGGTTCTTACACGTGAAACATTTACTCGAGCAAACGTTTAATTTATTATTCACTTTGTATGTCATTAGGATGCAGGGACGGGCTAGACAATCTTGAGGCGATGGACCGCGCGGTTGTACCAGGAAAAGGCATCCATCATTTATATCTGCAGGTTTCAGGACGTGTTGATAAAATTAATAATTTCCTAAAATTTTCTTTACTATTCACTTAAATTTAATGACAAAATGACACTATTCATCCATTGTGATTGTACTTGTTTCATGAAATGGAAGTGGTAAATTGAAGTTGATATAAGCAGATTTGACCCTACTCGAATTTTCACCAGACGAAATCAACAGAACATTTGCCAGTGGCCTGCCTATGACAGATATCTTTTTGCTTTCTTTGAATTGATGAAGATTTGAAATGAATACGACAGAGAAAAACAGATTACTGTATCCCTTGTTTTCAGAGAGTGACGACAGTGGCCTCTATTAAACAACATTCACTTTCTGAATGTACCAACCTGAATGGAATGATTCACATTCCAATCTGTTTATAAACTCCAGATGGCTCGCATTCAACAACTGAGAACTTAGTTCACAGGAAGCCAGTGTCGACTCGCTCTGATCAAAACAATTTTCCAGATGCTCAGACTACTGTTGATCACAATGCTGGTCTATAAATTCATCCGCGAATTTTTTTGGAGGCTAGTAATGCGATTAATTACCCCACTATCAATTGGTAGTATTATAGCTTAGTTACAAAAATTTTGAATTTTGCCACACCAACTGGAACACCAGTTATGATGTATTAGAATATTAATCATTGTAGAGACCGTTTTTTTTTATACTCTACAATAGTGAAAACAATTTGTATTCTCTTTATGTTTGCTTTGTATTACACATATGGTTTTGGACTGTGGATCACAACTTACGTGAGGGAAGTTAAACTTTTTTACCACGCACCTTGAAGAGAACAGTGGTTCCCCATTCCATAAGTAGCTCATTTGCATAAACTCTTAGATATTCTCTACGTTCTTAATGAGAAAACCAGACTTAATTGAGGGTATTATGAAGACATCGATGTGTAGCATGCAGTAGCAGATAATCAGCAGCGATTAAACCTGTCGTGTAAACCCGTCGATGGCTAACGAGTCAAGGACTCGTGCTTCACAGATGATGACAAGCTCAGATGAAGATATCACCTCTCAACACACAGACAGGCCGTCGGCTCTCTATGCATCATTAATTTTATGACGGTTCATATTTTAGGAATCTTCCCACATGTACACTGAAAGCAGCATTGCGACAGTAGCATAATTATGAACAGAGACCGCTACTGTACAGCTTAGAACAGAGAATTTAATCCTCCTACCTCAATGTATTTATTTACAAAACTGCCCACAATATCCTAAACAGAAAAGCTACAAACTCAGTAAGAAAAAAAAAACCAACGTGTGAGAGGCATCAGTTCGATGAACAGTTATCTTACATTCTTACATGCCTAGGTATAAAATGATTATTTGAGATGACTTTCGAAAACAATGTCATCAACACTGTACTGGTTAATGAAATACACATCAGTTTTCAAGTCTCTTTCTATCCAGAAAGGAAATGAGACCTTATAAGGAACTGACAACTGTTTTAAGTTGTGCATATTGGAGTTTGCACTTCACATCTGATCATTGCTGTATTCAGAATAGTTTTGAAGCTTGGTTATAAAATACAACTCGCATCTAGCTCCATTGTCTATCACTGAAACATACTGAAAATGTTTGGTATTATATACCCTCATATACACCAGAACAGGCATTGCAGAAAAAATACCATAAACTAAAGGAATTATTTCATACACAGAAATCTTTTTCAAGTGGTGTTTTCTAAGTATTGCATGTATTTACGTAGCTGAGTAACTCTGAGTTTAGAAGAAATTAAACAACTTCAATACCCTAGATTGTTTATAATATATGGAACGGCCTCCAGCTACTCCACATGCTATTTTCATCACGGAAATCAAGCAATCGATATGGAATTAATGAGTTCCTGTGTGTCATCAAACCACTTTCCGAAGTCAGTTCTTATAATTACATGAAAAGACAGGTGTAAATGCATAAGTTCCATGTAAATATTGTGACGACTGCTGGAGCTTTATTGTGCAGATACCGTACTGTGTGAATGAGCGTGTTTGGCCGATGTTTTGGTACGGGCGCTGAGCGGTGTTGCACGGCTAAGCTCCTCACTGCGTCACGCTGGTAGGACTGATCGTCACGTATCAGGATCTTCTGTTAAATAAAACGAGAATATGAAAAGTGAAGAACACGAATAATACCGAATTATATATTACTATCACATGGTGTGACAGTAATGATAAGTTACCAAGTTATCTTGGTAAATTATAATTGGTAATTTATATACTCGGGAGCATGAATCCCAGACATCCGAACAGAACTGGTCAGTTGCCACATACATGTACTTGAGTGGATACATCGCATTGTATAAAAGCGTTGGACAGTTGGACATACAGGTCTTAACAAAATTAGACTAGTATTTTGAAATTTGTGTATGATTGTTTATTAAAGCACTCACTGTGCAAACAGTAAAGTACACAGTTTTGCTGCTTGTAGAGAATGCTTGCTCTGCTGCAAAATAGACTACCAGTAAAAACATCTAGGGATTAAAATTGCTCCACTTAGAAGTGTCAGATATCGGTTCATTGCCTTTGAATTTATCCAGTTCAATTTTTAGGACGTGAATGTTATAAGCTGTTACGATTTGGAAACCCACATGAAAGATTGAAGCACAATAAACAGTTGGGGACAAAGAGCGGTACAGGAAAATGTTTTCATAATCTTCTACATTTACAAGGAGCTTCAGTTTGGCAAATTTCAATCTCGAATGTAATACATATGAAATCTGTCGGTGTTTCTGAATTTCCATGTAAACCTATCAATGGATAGCACTGAAACACTTTGGAACTGACTAGACACGCTTAGGTCTCTACCTTTCCGGTCACTGAGCAACATTTGGACCATAAATGGTTATAGTGTCCCTTAGTAAACCCTTGGTATTCACGTACCTTTCCTTGGTTTCCTACTTCTTCTTGGCTCATTGCCATCGACCGGGGTCAGACCTTGGGGTATCATACTTTCACGATCTATCTTCTGAATGATGGAAGCCTTTCCCGAAGCCTTGCTAGGGTCTTTCGCTTCTGGTCTCGTCTCTTTCTTGCAATCAGTAGATTCCATGTTTGCCTTCTCTAGTCTAGCGAAAGCCTACAACAGAAACAAGAATGGTAGGATTGACTTGCACGAATGTGAGTGATGACACTGTTGTACGAACGGAACCTGCTGAGTAGTTATGAAGTAGTAGGCGCTCCACTGTCTACCCGTATGTTATGTGGACAATTCACCACTGTTGTGGGTATGCACGAAAACGGTACTGATCATGATGCCCCTATTCGCACATGACGCATGAAGAATTTGTGGACTCGAGCCTGACGCCATGTTAGGGCGTAGTATTAAAAACACTCATCTTTTATTATTTAGTTACCAGTTGTCAATGGGAATGGAACTGGGTAGAAGAATTTATAGCATTTTAGGTACAGATTTCTGCTTGAATCTCTAGCAAACATTAAGCAAATGAGAGAAAATGCACAACGAAGGAACACACACAAACGGGGTTTTAATTAACATTTCTATACTCTATATACTCTATATTCAAGGCACTGTAAATTCCCTTCCTTACTATGAACAAATTGGTTAAAAACGTCTCAGATTGCATGACAATCAAATACAGCAATATTGTTAATTTATTATCTGTCACTGGCCTCGAAAAACAGCCATTTAATTGGCATGAAAAAGGGTAAGACATTAACAGCATTCATAAAATAATCCAGGTATTCATATCATATAGATTTATGATCGGTAACTCGTCATCTTCTTGTGTGCAGTTAAATTTATTTTCTTACACAGCGACGTGTTTATCGGCGACCAGACAAGGAAGCTAGCCTGGACTGCAGGCAGTGGGCCGTGAGGGTATTGAAAAATAAATGTATATTGCTCATGGGTTTGCTATGGCAAAATTATTCTGACGGAAAGACAAACAATCGTCCCTTTATCCTCTGCTGAGACGCAAACAAAACTCAAACAAAACCACTTTCAGGAACAGCTGACGAAAAATCGATGAAAAGGTCCCACGTACACGGGGTCACAGGAGTAAAGGCGCGACCATGACCATTGCCAGGCTATTTTTGAGGAAGTAAATTTAGGGAACAAATTTAGACGATAAATATTCGCGTCCAACAGATCATTTTCACTTACCTTTTGGACAGGAATCAAATATTGAAGAAAGCGTAGTACAAAAAGACAAGCTGGTTGACGTGTCTGCCAAAATTTCGGCACAATCGCTCAAGGATATGAAATTGCTTAATTTGTTTAGATCATCCCTGAAATTGTACTCAACAAACCACCGACTGCAAAGCGTAAATGCAAATACACGAGAGCTCCAAAGGTGTCCAATTTTAGGCTGTTCTCATTAATAATTCCCCCCCGGAAACCAAAGATAGATTTTAGAATCCGGGGGGAGGAAGCACGCGCGCTGGATTATTGGGAAGTAACCGGGTATTTTTCTGTCTGGGTCATCCAGGACTAACCTTCAAATTATAATATGAATCCGTTGCCATGAGGATGAACCCACTTCAGGATGGTTGAACTTGTTCTTTTTGTTCGTCGTAAATGTTGCCAATGGTATTGCACATCATGGATTTTCCCAGGAGGTTATTTTCGTCGCAACAACATACCTCAGTATATGAGTAATAGGCCTGTACATCGGCCTAACGCGTAAGCTGCGACACACGGAAACGACGCATTGTGTATCTAACGAAATTTTCTTTCTACAAATGATTTGGACTCATTTTATTTCCTTAAAAGAATTCGCGGTAGTTGACGAAAATATCGATGGCTTATAAAGTATGGTTTACAAATTGTTGTAAGCTACACCATCTCTTTTGGCAAAAGTTTTGTGAATCACTGATTATTGTAATTTGACGGCAGTGAACATTTTATGAAACTGAAAAGTCGTTATGCATGTATGCGTCATTTTTCGGCACGTTGGTCGCTGATGATTGCTTGGAATCATTTTATTTTACTCAGGTTCTCTTGTTATATTACATTAGTTATTTAGCAAAGAAATGAGCGTTAGATTAGCAACAGCACCTTTACAAATGAAACAAATCTGTGGTATTTTACGAGGCTGACACTTTGTCGTACTTTGAAGACATGATGTATTTTCCTGAATGCAAAATTGTCCAAATAATAATTATCAAAGCCTTTTTTATTTTTGGGGCATCAAAATTGGAAGATTTTGTTCAAGAGAAACATAGATTAGAATTTTACTCCAAAGTTCAAGTGTGGTGTGGTGTGATGCCAAAACATACTTGGAGTTGCCTGATTGGATGAAATAACATGAGGTGAGCGCGTGATATCGGCGTGACGTAAACACTTCTGGGCACCAAACAAAAAATCCTTTCATAAACCATGCGTGGGTGGCAAAGATTCCAACAAAGGTTTTTTTATTGATTTAAAAAAAATAGCAGGTTGGGGATAACCGGAGCTCGGAAATGTTGGGCCTTGAAATTATAAAAGAATGCAATTGCCAAACAACTGGGGGAAACCCAAAAATATTTCAAGCAGAAAATGTGATTGCGAAACATCTGGAAAAACCAACATTTTTAAGGCATTTTTCACAGACAGGCCAAATAGGCCGCGACAAGCAGACTTACGAACGTTTACACGTCAATTGAAGCTACATGTGATATTAGAACTTAGCAGTACCGTGTCAAAATTAGGCTTTTCAGTTGTATCCCAGACCTCACAGCAACCAGGAAATTTAAGTACTTCTTTTAGAGGAAATGTTCTGTGCAAAAGAACCATACCAACACACTCCATATAAGCAAACATGTTTGACATAGTTATTGTTAACATATTTCCCCTGAATGAGGGGTACCTTGGAACTTCCGTTGTTACTCTGGGTTTCAGCTATGCAATGATGTACCTGGAATGATTAATGTGGCTCTTAGCACTGAATGAACCCATTAATGCTCTACAAGGCACAACCGAATGCTAAATTTTTTCTACAAGTCGCCTATCGTTTTAAGTGTGACATTCTATACTGTTGATTAAAACTAAATAGAATGCTGTAGGGTTTTAAAACCAACTTACAATTTGCACAAAATTTGAAATTTGATGCGTAAAAATAATTTTGCAAGATCTGACTTTGGTTTGAAAAATACTGCGCCGTATACGTTATCGTTATACTCGGACAACACATTATGATGGTTTCATTTACGTGCACACCCATTTCATTTCAAAAGAGTAAGTAAATGGACATAAGGGAAAGAGTCACTTGGGTATGCATTAAGAACACAGAATAATGATTGTGATGGTATGGCTTTCAAAAGCACTGCACAATCACCTTACCGTGCGTGAAAATGGGTGTTTGCCGAAAAATGACGCACCGCGTCTTTTTTCGGCACTTGCACAAGATGCTCCTATCATTGTAAATCGTTGAAATTATTAGGTACCATTGAATGTCTAAACATAGCCAACGTTCAATAACATCAATTGTACTCCAAATCCATGGCCCTTAGACAACGGTCTTACTATAAGGAACGATTTCCTATTTTTCATGTATATGTCCTTTTCAATCCACGCAAGGTTGATTCGGAATTCAGATAGAGCGACCTTACTTTGATGAATTTTAAATTTCAAGAATCCTGCGTCTTTCATCGAATGTCTTTTAAATATACAAAGAATGTGAAAATTTCATCATGTTCGGTCTTACCTTCAGTTGTACTATGATACACACGCAAACACAGTTATTTTGGCTCTGGCCAATAGCATGCCTAGTTTGACTTACATCAAACAGAAATTGCGTAGAGTGGTAGACAGTGTTGGCTTGTGTGAAATGTAAATCAGAGGAAGGTAATTGAACATGGCGGACGGCGGCGATCCCAAACCCGATGACAAGAAACGTAGAAAGGACGGTTCGCAGGCTGACGGCAACGATCCATTACGCGATCGAGTATGTATCCGAAGTGAACGTTTATTCAATTAAATGTAATAATATGTTGGAAAGTTTGTCAGACAGCATTGTCTGAGTACAGTTTCACTTGAAGCTTTGGAAGTTTCCAGAAAACGGAAAATGGCAGATTCTGTGATGTTGATTTTTCTTCTCTTTTTTCGTAATTATGTATCATCGACAGTACCGATGCCCACAATGTCCGTGTCTTCAAATAAATGTGAAATTTACCAAAGTTTACATGGAGAACAGAAATTCAGAAACTCTGTGAATATTTGTTTTGGGAGCAATAACAGCTCTATGCAAAGAAACAAAACAGTGGACTCACTATCACGAATCTTTTGTGCGTAACGAAGAAAGAAATTAAGACGATGATTTCCATATGATCAAGTAAATGTATAATCAATTTATCTGGGGGTAGCTGACGACTTTCCACCTTGTAACTAAAGTTATCTTGATCCAGAACAGGAAACGACTGTTTCATATGTTGTTAGTATTGTTTCAAAGGAAAATGCCATAAATGGTAATAAATTAAAGTCATTGTTTGCAGTAAGGTCTTCACCTCAGTCAACCTCATTATGTTAATAACAGGCATTCAAGTAACAAGTCTGTTTTGATAGTAAGTTTAAGTTATAAGCATAAGTTGTGTTTGTTTTTCAGCCAAGCGAGTCATGTTGTGTGATTATGTAAATACTGGCAACGTCTTTTGCATCAAGTCACGTTCTCAGACTGGAAATACTGCATACAATCCCTTTCTTTTGCCACTTGACAATACTTCATCTCGATCAAGCCACGCCGCATTTTCGAATCAACTTATTTCCATCAAACGTTCAGGTATACTCATTGATATTCTCTATGGCTTTATATTTAAGTATTTAGGACATTTTGTTCTGCATTCCTTTTATTTCCTCGTTTTGCCTGCATTTTTTTCTACACATATTTCTTCGTTGAATTGGTTCAACAGTTGGTCGTTGGTAATTTTGCCAGTGATAGTGATAGGTGAACAAGTGGATACGGTTTTGTAATTTCAATTTTGCCACATGAAAGTATATCGCCACAAAAATCATACTGCTTGTTCTTAATATCCTGTTTTGGGAATTTCAAATCGTAAATTTAACAAAATATAAAGGTAAACACGTGTCAAGCGGTAAAAATTCATCAATGGGGTTTGGTCATTTCTCGACGATCCTATCATAATGAAAACATTCAAGATTGCAAACAATTTAACCGCTAACTTCTATCTGAAGAGGAAATTCCATAAATCTTCATGCTATCTTTTAAAGGATACTGCAAGTCGATGTAAAATGCCACTTTCAATGACGGTAATTATTTCCGCGAAAGTGTCACTATAGTGAGCCTACACGAGCAAAGTAAAAAAACCCGCCATATTCCCTTTGTTTTTTGCAGCCTAATGAAGCGCGGTCTTGTACTGGTAACCTCTTAGGAAACAGGACACTTTACCAAGATGTCATGACGGATGCATAGGAATGACTGCTCTATAAAATTCAACCAACTAGATGACACTAAACAACGCAGTTCCACCTAACGGAACTCAAACTTTCGGCTAAGCTCGGAGGATTTTGTTCTCGAAAGTCTCTGCTGTCTCAAAGAGGTCCAATGTCATACAACCAACTGTTAAGATATTCTGATGAGTTTGGAAGATAGTAATCATTATTAATCTTAAACATTCTTTCAACCCCAAAGCAGACTGATGATTTCGCTAAAGGTCTTGGTGTAACTGTAGGCAATGGCATAATGTAACTAGATATATAAACACTGTGACCATGTAAAAGACTTATATGACGTCATGATTCATGTTTTCAACAGAAATATAACCAGTAACAAAGACAATCACTATTTACAGCGCATTAGGTTCAGATTTCAAACTGCAAAATAAATGCCATTTTAACACAATAGAAAATCTTTAAAACGTAAGATTTAGTAACAAAATCTTCTCTTCAAATGAAAAAAACCCAACAATTGTGAGATAAATGTCAGAATCTGATCCGGTTTGATACTGAGCAGGGCCCGTATTAACCATGATGGCTATCTATCTATATGATAGAAGGCCTACTTTATACTCACCTTCATTTAACTGACTCCAATATTCCGTACCAATGGAAGTCTGACAAACTTTCACATGTCCTCAGTGATCTTGTATTTATAGCCCTTCACCTCTGACAACGCAACTGTTGAAGTGTTCTGTCTGCCCCACGGTGTAGAATTTGCAACAGATCGAATGCATTTGTTTAAATCTCAACGTGTGTTTGTGATTTCACTGTAATTGATTGTTTGCTTTACCTAAATTTAATTTAAAACATAAGGATGATGGCTAGGAAACATTGATATAATTGTATAATTTCAGCCTTCTCAACTGAATTCATTTCACCTCCTCTTTCTTTAATGGGGGATTTGAAATTGAAACATTACACCAAAACGCTAAAGCAAAAAAGCTTTTTTTAATCTGCAGTCTGCACAACTTGCAGGCAAAGTGAATAACTGAATGATGAAAACTGAGTTTGACTAATGATATGTCAGCATTTGAAGAGTTTCATTGCTGAAAGCAATATATCCATTTTATTAATTTTGAGATGATGCATGATTATTGTCTGCTAAAATAAAGAGAATAATAAGAAAATATGATATACAATTTATCATATCTTCAAAAATACATATCGGACTTTGGCAGACAAGGTGTCAATTATCAGATATTTTTATGAACAAAATGTTGGTCATCTTAATTAACTCATATTTTAGAAAAATGATAGATATAGCGGTGTTTTTCCATGAAATTCTTCATTGAGTTTTTAAAAGTATGCAGTGCTTTGTAGCCTATGTACACAGGCACACTTAGGAGAGAAGCAAACTAACACTTCTGGGAAAAAGGTAGCGCTGGTCTATATACAATTTACGTGTGAGTGCTTCAACATACTTGTCCTAGTGATATAGCATAATTGTTTATTGTTATTTTAGAAGCTCAGTAGACTGGAGTGAATGACATACATGCGTAGTTACTATCCTTCGAGTGATATAAAAATAATAGAGAAGTCACATGTTTCTACAAAACTGAGCATGGTAAAACATTCCAGGGTAGATCAGTTTGAGAGAGTTTAAAACCGAATAAACTGGCACAACGATGTTTCGGCTGAGTAGTGACTAATTGCGATGATTAATTTCCATGGCTAATAAAGTATGGTTTGCACCATCTCTTTTGGCAAAAGTTTTTTGAATCACCGATAATTGTAATTTGACGTAGTGAACATTTTACGAAAATGAAAAGACGTGATGCATGTATGCGTCATTTTTCGGCATGTTGGTCGCTGATGATTGCTTTGAATCATTTTATTCCATTCACGTTCTCTTTGTTTTACTACTTTGGTCATTTAGCAAAGAAACGAGCATTAGATTAGCAATAGCACCTTTTACGAATGAAACTTTTATTGGTATTTTACAAGGCTAACATTTGGTAGTACTTTGAAGACATGATGTATATTCCTTAATCCAAAATTGTCCAAATGATAAATATCAAAGCCGTTTTGTACTTAATCGGAAGATTTTGGTGAAGAGAAACATGGATTAGAGTTTTACTCCAAAGTTCAAGTGTGGTGTGGTGTGGTGCCAAAACATACTTGGCGTTGTCTGATTGGATGAAATGACATGAGGTGAGCGCGTGATATCAGCCTGATGTAAGCACTTCCAGGCACCAAACAAAAATCCTTTCATAAATCAGGCGTGGGTGGCAAAAGCGCAAATATTCCAACAAAGGTTTTTTGTCGATTTGAAAAAAGTACCAGGGTGGGGATATCCGGAGCACAGAAATGTTGGGCCTTGAAATTGTAGAAATTGCCAAACAACTGGGGGAAAACCAAAATTCTTTCAAACAGAAAATGTGATTGCGAAACATCTGGAAAAACCAAAAATTTTAAAGCATTTTTCACAGACAGGTAAATAAACCAGGATTCGTTCTCTGGTGAATGGATAACGACAGCTAAGTCATGACAGAAAGGGAAGAATAAATTACTAGATTGAAAAATGTCTTTATTCATAAAGAAAAACCTTAAATATATCTAAAATGTATATCTTTTCGGTGAACCTATGCCAACATAATCAAAACAAGTCTTAATGCTATGCTTTTTTTAGAATTGAAAGGTTTGAAGAAGTAAATTGCCAGACTTTTTCTCAACGTCAAAGAAATCAGTCTTTTTAAACATCCCTGTCTGTAGGAATAAACTTCTCAGCGACTTTCAAATTTTTTCTCAAGAATTTCAAAATATATTGGTGTTTTAGGGCTCAAAGGGTGACCAAAATTACCCTGGGTTTGGGGCAACATTCGTTATGTTTTGTTTTTGGTTTTCATCAAACGGGGCATGAAAATCAAAATAATAATGGTTACCATGGTTACCACAAACAACGAAAGTGTTAAATAATGAATAACCATGATATTTCTGAATAAAATGGTACTAAATACGTCCACTTTACGTCCACTATACGTTTGAGAGAATAAGAACGTTTCAAAGCCTCGAGTGGTTACTGACCAAAGTTACCCGCTGACCAAAGTTACCCCATGTTAGGGTTCTTGGACAAACACAATATGATGGATTAATGCATGTGCACAGACAATTCATTTCAAAAGAGTAAGTAAACACACTGAGTGCAAAAGGTCATATGGTTGAGGATTAGGAACACAGACGAATGGTTGTGACGGTACGTCCTTCAAAGCTATTTTACAGTCACCGCATTGTACATGAAAATGGATAATTGCCGAAGAATGACGCTGGCGGTTTCAAAAGAGAAGGGCGATAAAACCTTTGCGTGTGAAAGAACCCACCGTCATTTTCCATTTCTGCTTCAATATTCTTTGCCCCTTTTCCGTCAATTTTAGGGACAATCGGGATCAAGCACTGAATCAATTTCATTTAGAGAAAAATGAGAGGAGAGTTATTTTTTCATTTCCCTTCTTTCAAAAACGTGTAACATGTAAAAAGCCCCCAAATGGAGCAGTCGCTCTTCAAAAAAGCCATAGGATTCCAAACTTTTGACAACCAAGACACGTTTGCCCGTAAACAAACTTGTTCCTGGAACCGTTGGGGGGGGGACTTTAGCTTAAAATAAAGAGAATCTGGCTTACCGCAGAAGATATCTTCTGGATATAGCTCACTGGGTTTTCTTCGCCTAAAGTTACGTGACATGAAGCATGGATAAAATACCTCACTCAACTGCAGCCCGATTGAAATCGACAGTTAAAAGATTTATTTTATCTTAAAGTTATTAGAAAATTGGAAAATTTTAAAAAGGATAAAGAAAATTCCAAAAAAGTTACGACAAGTTTGCCTTGAAGTTGGATAACAATTAACAATTGTCCACGCTGACAGAAATGTTATTTTGTGGATTGCACGATTATAAACACTTCTAATGACCCATTCAAGCACCGCTTTCTGAAAAAATGAGGCTTTTGAAGTTATAGGTATGCGTTATCTTGATCCAATCACGCACTACACATAAATCGAGAAAATCATTTATTAGCAGGTGACAAGAAATAAATGTTTTGAGTCAACCTGACACCTGGAAGTGCCCTTTCTGTCCAGACAAGCGAAGGAAAGTCGGTGGAAACACATCTAATAAGAATATCTCGCATGGTATCGAGGTGAATGTATTTAACATCAGATTTAAATATTTTTTTCGCAAAATGAAAGCGAATCGCGTAAATGTCTCAAAGGGGAGCTGCGTAAGTCAACTGCAGCGTGTTGAATGGTATACCAGTGTTTGGGCTTGAAGGACAAATGCAAGTAAGGCTATACAACGGAACTTGATGCTCTGTGACTTTGAGTGATTCACATATAAATACCGACAGCAACCAAACAACGTATAGTAATTTTGTAAAATCACGTTTTTTTGCCAAAGGGTCAGTGTTCTCATTCATTTTACCTTTAATTAATTTTGGAATATTTTGAGCACAACTTGTCATAAAATGTCTCAGATCATTGGTCATTTTTCAGTGATCATATTGCTGTACATGCATTCTTTGTTCCAGCCTGATAGCCAGTGTTGTTCGATTTCAATGGACCGGCAACCTTCCACAAGGAATTTATAAATCAACTGGATAAACATCCCTACAACTCTCAATCAACAGAACTCTCATAACCAAAATCCTCAATGATCTGGTTACCTGTGACCTCGCTTTATAGCAGGCTAATTTGTCACATGTGACTGTGGAGGTGTTGTGTTATAATTTTAGCTTTGTAAAATTTGAGCTAGTAATATCTTCAATAAAAAGAAATTGCTTGTATATCTTGCATTAAATTGTTGTGATTTTAACATGTAAAATGCAGGTTTTTTTTTACAAAATTGCATAAAGAGAACATTTTCAACAATATGAAAAGTTAACGTTGGACAGTCATTTCATATTACTAATCAGAATCTGATCTCCTTTAGTAAAGAAGAAACTGTATCCCTGTTGGCTTCAGTGAGATTTTTAACATTTTAGAAAAGCTTGCTCAAAATGAAAATGTCTGATTGTTTCCATTCACAACTGTGATCTCGATCAAGTCCAGCCGCAGTTTCTAACCAACAAATCTCAGTCAAACTTTTCAATATACTCAATAATATTCAGGTTTATAAGGTTTCAGGTTTATTTCCATACTATAGAAGTTAACAAAACTCAATTTATAATAGTACGGAGGAGGTCAGACAAAAAGTAGAAGCTTGAACTGGGTCTGCCCCTTGAAGGAGAACACATGTAACTTATACAATTCTTGGGCTGAAAACATTAATAATGCAGAAGTTTGAAGGTCTTCTTCACTTAGGTTTAATAAATTAATATGTTGAGAATAACCATCCTAATTCTTAGTTTACAACTCTAGTTACAACTTTGTCTGACGTAATTGCAGAAATATTGTGTCCTTAATTGTCATTTCATTGTAGCTCTAAATGCAGTCTTTGGGGGAATTCTGTTCTGGCAGCTTCTACATCATTATATAGTGACTGTCATTCGGATGGGTATAAATACTGGGGATGGGCACAGGCGTAACGAAGGCATTTTCCATGGGGGGGGGTGTCAGAGTCAATTTGCAACTACTTCGCTAACTTCTAGTCGTTTAAAATTCACCAAGTACGAAAAATGGAAATCTGTGGTAGGCTACATTTCATGCTTCAGAGGATATGCCGACGGCCAACGTATATCGTTTATGTACGATAATTTTACGTAATACGTAATTTTGGACTCATTTGTCAACCGAAGCACTATTTGCCGACTGGAGGGAAGTGCACCGCACCCCTACACCTCTGTCTCTAGGCCCTTGAGGAAGGGGGATATATCCCCCACTTTGAAATGTAAAGTCAAAGTATAAAGAAAAGAATAAACCACATCAAGAAAACATGTGTAAACATTTCTGACTGAGTTTTCAACCACATTGAAAGAAATTCAGTCCCCCCAGCTTCAGACGGTTCCAAATGATACGAAATTAGAGGAGTTTTTATGATAAAAGTAACTCCAATTTCTAAGGAAGATATCCCTGAACGTACCCTTTTGCAATTATGGATTTGACTTTTTTGAGGTTTTTATTGTTTTGTCTATTTTCAAGAAAGTATCAGCCACAATCAAAATTTAAAAATGCCCCAAAGAAACCAAACCCTGGATGAAAGTAAGGTTATTAAGGTTTCCACACGAATTCTAGAGAGCAGTCAGCAACAATTCAAATCTAGTAACACTATGCATATGGAAATCTGTGTAACAACAAATTTATATAGTAGTTATGTCTGATTACTGAACTTCGAGGCGACCAGGCACATTAACATTTCAACTGGTCAGGGTAGTGAGACTATTGGCCAATGTCGGGCCACGTTTAGCTGACGTCATAGGTTGCATGATGCATGATGTAGATGGAGACATAAAATAATTCGATTTGCTGGTTTACTGAGAATCGGAGTAATGTGTTGGGCGAATTCAACATGGCTGGCAATAGTGGTCCTCTTCGGCAGCCAAAAGTGTCGACAAAACCGCACCCACAGCCAGATATCAGTGACCTACAACGTTCACGAGTAAGTAACGGCTACAGATTTCAATAAGCTTGTTTTTTATCTTGTTGGCTCAAATATGGAAAGCTCCTTTATTCTAGTTTCATTTCAGTCCCAATAAAGTTTGCCAGAGTTCGATATCTATTGCTTTTAGTGAGGATTTAGACTTTTTTATTTATGTGATTGTTTTGCATGGTTTAACGATGCAAAGCGTTGGAGGTGCCATTTTTGTAGGGCGACATTTCGAACTTGGAATGGATTATTTCGACATCTTCAAGACCGTGGTCACTGGTTGTAAAAAGCTCACGTTAGTTGCGATGGTGCATAAGTAGAAGCCCTCGCAGAACCTGCATCTAGATTAAAAATCATCATGTTATTTGAAATGCCCTGACTTTGAAACTCAAAATTCCATGAAATATAAAACAGGTCTTATGTGTTCAGAAATTATTACAATTCAGAAGTGAATGAAAAGTGTGGTTTACGTCTATTATAATGCAGCTTGATGCAAAGCAATAAACGCTCTCTTTGAAACGATTGTCATTCATGAAGGTAGCAAACCCGTATCTTATTTTAGGCACTGAATCGAGCATGCCAGCACATTGAACCTCTAGTAATTTTTATGAAATGTTTGGGCAGTATTAGACAAATAACAAACTTCTAAGGTATTTATTTTTGTTTGCATGCATGATTTTATCATGACTTACAGCCTTGGAAGTGTCACTTGTGTTCTGAGGCATATCCTACAGAAGCTGCACGCAATCAACACTTAGTTGAGATACATGCAAAGGTAAATCAGAAAAGGTTGTTTCAAAATGTGCTAACAGATTTGCCAAAAGTTTAATTACGTTAATCATTGCAGAGAGTACAACCTATAAACGGAAGTTGAGCACTTAATGCAACTGGAATTTGTAAAACTTTGCGGGGATTGGGTTTTGGACAACTTTTGCCTGAAAGTGCATGAGTTATCCGCTATGTAGTGCCCCCATAATAATATTCGTCAGTTAATTGCACTTGTACCAGGCCATTTACAAATGCAAACGCTAGGTGCCATGTGTATAAAATACACATTGCCGGCCAGGTTTTTTACAGATCTTATATATTAATAATCCTGTTTATTTCAGGTTTTATATCTATCTATAAAAAGCAATTGATGGATAAAGACTAGAGTGATCTGTTTCAAGTGTTACGTTGACTGGAAGAAGTCATAAACATTACTACTCCTAATCACTTGCTTCAAAGAAAGATCTTGAATTCTAAAGATAACGAAATGTACACTATGCGTTAAAATGATCACAAAGCAGCAATAAGCTGGCATATTACTAAAAGTGACAATCTTTTACTATGATGCTTCCTTTTTGCATGACGTTGTTATGACGCATAGCCATGGAACTGTCATGGGTGTCCATTTGCGTTTTCAGATGAGGACTCACTCCGTCGACACATGCGGAGCAAACATTTTGAGGTGATAATTCGCTATGATTTAAGTACATTCCAAAATTCATACTGATTTTTTTAAAAGAATATCACTAAAGGAAGTCTTGAATGTTCACTCGAAGGGGCATTCTGCTATTCCTCGGCTGAGATGAGTAAAACGCCACGACTAATTTCATCTGAATTAAAGTAAATTAATGTTAATTTTATAATAGAAATATACACGTACATTAGCCATTTGTAGAGGCCAAGAAAGGATATCAATCACAAGATTTCCCAATTCTGTGTCAGACATGTAGCCGAGGATGGCCCCAAAGCGATACGAGGTATAAACACCTATAATGACTCTTTTGAGGTATGCACTCTTGATACTGAGAAATTTTAACGAAAGGTAGAAAGAAAGGTTCTAATTATTGAAGTCAACTTTCGCCCCTTTTTCTTTGATATTTGAGATACAGTGGTCCTGGTGGAAGTGCCCTTTCTGTCCCTCCCCATTTCAAACAGAAAGAGGTCGCTGGCAGCACATGCTACAAGAACACCTTAAATGGTATCAAGGTAAATAAATGTGAACTCAAATTTACATTTTTTAATGAATAAATGCGACTCAAAGGGGAAACAATAAACGATTATACAAACCAATTATAGTTGTATTCAGAAATGATGAACTTGAGAGGCATAAGAGGAAAGTGATTTTGTAAATAAACAGTCACAAATCAACTAATGAAAGAGTGTGAAATCCTTTGTCATAGATTTGATTAATCACGAATATTTTGCGTTACGTTGTGTTAAATCTAATGGCCTTTTCTCGATGATAACGCAGCAATTGTTCCATTCAAGATTGCTTTGGGAAATTAATGCATCGTGCATGTGAAATCTCTGCAATGAGCCAGTACGGTATTCTAACAGCGCATGCTCAGTCCGATGATATTCAGGAACTGCTACACGTGCGTGTGATAGGCTGTCCTATCAGGGCAGCCATACCCTGACACGCGCGCGTGCTCTGTTCCCGAAAGACCTTGGCTTTTTGACATACCGAACTAGTTCATTATTACAGATTAAGCAGTCATGTAGACCTTTCCATCATGCTGAAAAATAAACGTCAAAATAAGCTACAGATTATCCCGGAAGAACAACTTTATTAACAGACAAAAGCCTGCATCTTCGTTCCAGCCTGATTGGCAATATCTGATCCTGTGAGTTCCTGTGACTTCATGAGAAGCGGAAAACTGTGCTGGATTTTGAAAACGGACAAGTAACCTTCTATACAAAGGAGTGACTACTTCACAAAATGTCAGTTAGATGAAACCAAAACAAGGCTCAAACCGAAGTCTCACAAACTTTTCAATATCCTCAACGGTCCGGTTACCTCTAGCCTTTGTTCTGTATTACGCCCATTTCTTTTATGCAACCGTTGAGTTTTTTGGGATACAGTGGGAAAATGAGTGAAGATTGCACATGTAAATCCCGGGTTGGTGATCGATGATTACTGCCATTGGTAGGCTATGCGTATATGGCTTTGGACGAATCAATTAAACACGATTTAGGTATGGCTTTGAAAACAGTCATTACACCAGTAATAATGGCCCTGCTTATTTATAATGAATTAATTGGAATTTAAGGCTATTCAGCTATTTGAAGCTGAAGGTTTAGCAACACAAACTGAACATTTAAATGATAAAATTCAATCTCATAATACAAAGAATGAGCCCTGTAGTAGCCCTGTCACGCTCCGAAACCAATTAGAAAAGTTCAATGGAAAAGTGCAAAGTACTGGTTGTTATAATGCGAGAGTGATGTCTATGGAATGTCATGCGTTGCAGAGAATTTAAGAATAGTAGAAAGTTATTTGAGTTTGTAGATTTCGAGTGAAAAGATATAATTATCGTTAACTACAAATTTAGAATAGCATCCAATAATCAATTGGTTACAGTAGTACAAGAGTAATTACTTTAGCACTGTAAGTTTCTTTTCTGATAATCAACTAAGAACAGGTACTAGCATTCCGCTAGTGTCAAACATTTGTATGCATGGTGAGCTAGCACTGTTGAAAATTGGTTATAAACGACATGTTTCCTTTTGAAACTAAATTACCTGCAGTTTCATTGCAATGACAATTGCATTGCTCGCTTAATTCAACTCAGCTAAACTCACTAACATGAATGTGAATTAAAGTCATTCCAAGAATGGACAGGATTTTTTGTACAACGATTTCTCACCACGCGATAGTTCAGTGGCAATTCATTACATTTGGAAATTTTAAATGTACCTTGTAGCATTGGAAGATTTCGTAACATCATCGGAAATTCCGACCAAGAAATGAATAAAACAGCGATGCAAAGACTGCAGTCTCTCATATTAATGCTGTCGTCACTTGGTATTCCCCAGTATAAGCGTGCCATTAGCATCCCAACGCGTGGTAGGACTGCTCCCATTGGCTGGCATTTTTTTTCCTACGACACGTCATACAAAATGTCCCAAGTCGTTGGGTGAATCCCAAGCTATAAAATGGCAGCGTTGTTGGTGAGCCCTTAAATGAGAGATTGCATCCTTTCTTCTCACGTGATAAACTTTCCAAGACATAAAATAATTTTGTCTTCAAAAGAACTTGATTGAAAAAGAACTGAATAGCGTTCAACAACATCGTCTGGATTAGAGACTGAGTTACGAGACTTGTTAAAGCCCTTAGCAGGAAATCCTGAGACGACAAGATGGGATGGAATGATCCAGAACGTGGGTGGGTTAACCATTCGACGTGGCCGAATTCATCAACGAATGACCCAAAACGGTATCGTGTAAGTGTAAATCTTCGAATTGTTAATGTCTTACTCTTGCAATATCATAATTTTCATTGAAGTTATCTGTATAAAACACCGAGTTTGGGCATCTGAAATAATTAGCCTAAATGCTAATCGATAGCTGATATTCGTTAGCACGCCAAATCAACATTGACAATTGTGTGAAATTTGAGAGCAGTTTTTGTCCTTTAAACCCGAAAATTTAGAAAAAAATTCTGTGTCTTCATAGCTGCCTGTGCTGATTAAATTTGACGGAAAAGATATGTAAACCATAAAAGTTAATTATATTCATATGTAAATTTCCTTACTATTCAGTGTTTTAATTTCGGCCTTCCCAAAGGATTACAAATCTTTGAAGGAGGTTAGTTTTCAGAGAAGCATTACTAAAAAGGAATTTCTTTTTGTTTCTTCTTCAGGATTCCGAATGTTGCGGCTGTTCAGGCACTTGCTGTTGTGTCATTGCTACTATCATCACTGTAGCAGTGGGAACAGGCGTGGTGCTTCTGCTGAAATTCGCGTTCCATCTTTTCTAGGCTCTCTGCTGTGACTACCGACACCGTGTCCCTGGTAGGATCTGACGGGGCGCCACAAGCCTGAACCAGGCGCATGAATGCCAGTGCTTCACGCTTCAGACACTGACCTTCCACGGAAGCTGGAGACTCGTTACGGAACTGCAAAACGTTTTGTATACCGGATGCAAACATTAACGTTTGATTTAGTAGGGGGGTTTGCTGGTCACAAAAGTATTCTCTCAATCGAAATAGCTAGAAATTCTCAAGGGGGTTACCAGTCACAAGAAAGAGGACTTTCCTCCTAAAAGGTCCATTATTGTATTCGATTCTTTAAATGCAAATTCGATTCTTCAGTGCTAAAAATCAACCTGATACACGTATAAAACAATGACCTTTACATACATTTGTGGAATACAACATAAAAGGAATACACCAATAACAATAATTTAGTTGCTTGGAAAACAAAAACTATGTATGATTTAAAGTGATTGCAAGTTCAGGAATACTGAATGGTCGTAATAAAATCTTTTACATGTTTACTTTGCGAGTTTGCGAGTACACTTTCATAGACTGTACATTATTAATGCCCATTATTTTTTAAAGAATGGGATGATAAAGAATGGAGACGTTTGTTCTGTTAACTAAACTCGTGGAAAATAGAAAAGACATAATGTATTTATTATAGTGAAAAATGTGTTTGTAGGGTAAGGGTTGGTGTCGTATCAGTTTTGTCCAATTTGAATGACAAATCCCAGTGTATAGTAACCAAAGTACTCTTCAATCGTTGTCAGTGTTTACAGGCTATGCTGTGTTTAGTATCTGCAGTCCGATGGCTATCTCAGTACTGTTTAGACCATTTATACCAAAGTAAACTGAAAAATAGTACTTAACGGTTCATGAAGCTTTAGAACCTGCAGTATCATAAAGAATCATTTCTTAAGTTGTCTCTCTCTATTAAACGTCTAGATGGGATAAGACAATTGAAGCAGAGCAATATGAACAAAGCACTTCGAGCACTCTTGCTGTTCTTTTTTTAGAGAGATATTAACCTGTTGTTTATTTCCATGACATTTTATATACTCCCAGAAACCCCCAAAGGGTCGGCACAGACTGTCGTACACAGAATGAATTTCCTGTAAACATGTCTGTCTTTCATTGTTAGTACATAGGCCAATTGCATTGGCTGAATGGACTACACAGCACATCTGTGAAATGCATGGCCATGTGAAACATTCAAGATCGTCTCAGAGTCAGTGTTTAGTAAGCGATAGAAAGAGTGTTTGAAGTAACAAAACACTTTTATGACAATGTCAGATGACCGCAATATTGGGACACAGTTAACTAAACAGCCTACATGCCGTCACTAAAACATTTCTTTGTAGTTTATTTAAACAAGCCTTTGTAGCAGTATTGTTAGAACCTCTTTGAATGAGATGAAAAAAAAGAAGATTGTGTACGCACATTAAACTTACAGAGAGGTTTGCGCCCTGTTAATAGGCCACTTTGGTGATTTCAAATGAATTAAGAACTGCCCATTTCCCCCGAAATAATTAATGTTTGATAGTATGCCCCTCTGCATCACAGATAACATAGATCTGTATCTAAATACAATGAATTAGGGTCGTTTCGTGATTGGCCAATACTAGGCTCTGTTTGGCTGACGACACCCTTAGGTTGCTCGGGGAAAAAAGGGTCGTGTTGGATCACTAACACTAAAGTAGATGTACGGCACACACCTGTTCAACATGAGCAACAACGACCCACCACGCAGAAAACAAAAACCACAAAAACGTGGTCCACAAGGAGGAAAAAATGACCCACCACGCACCAGACGAGTGAGTATAGACAACAGAAACCTGCTGTTACTATGAAATGGTTGTAGTCGTATGCATAGGCGTGTTCTCTTATCACAAAATCGTTGAGTTCATACTTTCTGGCGCCGTTTTAATGCCAATGGGTTTGTCTTCCGTGTGAAATATCATGTGGAGACGCAGTGCAAGATCCCAACAAGCTGAGCGTTTTATAACGAAGTACCATGCACAGCATTAAAAGGTGCTGCTGTTTTAAGAAGACATTTTAAACTTAGGACAGGCTATTCTGACCCTAAGATCTTGGTAACTGATGGTAAAAAAGCTCACACTAGATGCCATGGATCGAAAACAAAACACTGTACGCTAAATGTGAATCCTAGTTACACTTATCATGTTATTTTCAATCCCTTGGGTTTGGAGCACTGCGAGAAAACAAGAAAAACCATTCCGACCAATGATGGGACGGGTTGTTATCATTAAAATGCAGCAACCAAGTATTTGAGAGTTAATTTCCCCCCTTCTTTGCATAATATTATGGCGTACAGCCGCTGAGGTGCCCTTATTGTTCGTCAACATTTGCAATCCTGGAAAACCTCCTACAACATGTATTCGACCACCACCATGATCAGTACTGAGGTAATATAACACAGTGTAACCAGGTTCTTAACGGCATTATGTTGGAACATTCCAAAGCGCATCAACAACAGGAATATCAAAATTTACTTACTAAGTCAACAAATTCAGAGACATTTCCGGGCTAGGGGCTAGGGTGGGAAGAGCTAGTTGCTCGATAAAAGAGGACAGTATATTTTCCCTTGCACACAGAATAAATACTGTCCGTTCAATAAATAACATAAGTAATGTAGTTCAGTGGAGCCTGTTATATCTTCATTCAAACCCTGATGCTCATAATAGTCATCACGACTGCAATACATAGACACGTCGAAATAGAAACCAATCAAGATTACCAGCAATTCTCTCCTCTGACTTTTATCTTGACCAGGCCCCTTTATTAGTCTTCATGCCACCGTTTCCAAAAAACATCGATGTTAAGCTAGATTAATAGATGTAATTCCCCCTACATTAAAACTAACAGAAAAGTCTTTTCCATCGTGTTACTGAATAAACAGAACACAAACATAAAATAACACAGACGAGCAGATAAAAAGGACAAAGAAAATGCGTCATATATATATGCTTTTTCGTTCCAGGTTTCTTGACTGCCCTGTAAATTGACTGACCCTGTAAGTTCTGGCGATTTGTCGAGCAACAAGATTTTTGACAAGGATGTTATGACGGGCACTCATCACCCTTATTTAAGACTACTTCAGAAAATCTCAATTGGATGAAACTAAAATCTCATAAACATTTCTGATACCTTCAACGATCTGGTTATCTCTAGCTCTTGCTTTCATGTAGGCCCATTTCCCACGGACAGCAGAAGTGTTCTGTGGGAAACTGGACAATAACTAAAGTTTGTTGATATTCTTTTTAAGTTCCCTAAGATTGTTAGTGATTTCGCCAGTGGTTTTTGTGTATTTTAGACAGTCACATTATTTAACTGCAAGCATAAACACTTGGAACGCATGAATAATTATGTTATTGGTACACAAACTTAATTTTGTAGTTTTAGCTTTGCAAAATAACCTGCAACAGCGACTCTGCCTGTTTGTGATGAGCTCCATGGGATTTCAAATCCCAAATAAGACCACACGTTTTAAAGATATCAACAGCGAAACAGTGATTTGATAAGTTGTCAGATTATAATCCTGTTAACATGCGAAATATAGGCTGTATTGTAGCCCTATCAAGCTCCGAAAAGAATCTGGGGTAATTTCGAAAAGCTCGTGCATATTTGAGAAAACTTCTGATAGTTTCCTTTTTCATTGGGACAAGGACGTCTCTGTAGAAAGTCATGAGTGGAAGGGAATGTATAAAATCCGGAAAATTATTTCTGCTTCTTGGTTTCGATCGAAATGACACTATTGTGACTCGCTATTAGTTTAATAAAGCGTTCAGTAATCATTTATTAGCATTCTTAGTAAAGTGTACTAATTATACATATTTATCATTCCCAAGTCTTTTTCTGTGAAATGTGATTTCAGACAGTAATGCAGTTCCCTTTTGTAATACTTTAAAATGTACTCAGTCAGTGTGAAATATTTGTACGCATGATAAGCATCATTGGGAATGGATTGCCGATAACCTCATCCCCTTTTTTTGGATAATACACGTAGTTTCACTGCAACAACAAAGGTAGCTGTTTCGGTTATGAAATCAACTCCGATAAAAATGAAATAAGGTTTGCCCTTGACTAATATATGAATTACAAAACTGCTTCTCAGCCTGCAAGAGTTTAATAAGACTTCTGAACAATGTCAAGGATAAAGGTATTAAGTTTTGGAAAGTTTACATTTAACTTTCGTTGAAATGAATGGTTTTGCAACATCAAAGGATTTTATGACAAACGTCACAAACATTGCACTGTTCCCCTATCCTAAACTGTACGCTGTCGTCACGTGATTCCCCGGTGAGCACGACCATTAGCATACTAACGCGCTGTTGGACTGTTTTCTTTGGCGGACTTTTTTGAACAATACGTCATAATGTCCCAAGGTCTCGGGTAAAAATCAATCCTATAAATTGGCAGCATTATTTATGAGCTATTAAATGAGGAATTTGATCCTTTCCTCTCATGTTATTGCTTTTTCAAGATACAAAATAATTATGTAGATAAGACCGTCACGAATCACGGATTTTAACTGAAGTGAACTCTCACATAGTATCCGATATCCTCAAAGATCATGTTTAGATACAAGGCCCTTGTTCTGCAGCAGACCATTATCTTGCACGCAGCTTTACGATAATGATTAAATCGTATATTTTTTTTCTAGAACCCCATAAGGTGATGATTATTTCGTTAGTGGCTTTGTGTGACTTAAAACAGTCACGCGATTCAACTGCAACACATTGATATGTTATATGTAAACAGACTGATAGATTGTTATAATTTTAGCAGGGTAAAATACAGCTGTATCAGAATATGCGACGACACTGCTTTTGTAATGTTCGAATCGCAAAATAGGGTTATTGTAACTTGACAGAATTTTTTTTAAATGTACAGTTTGGGTAAACAGGGTAAAAGTGTTACAATGAAGCAATCATCAGATAATTTTTTCGAATGTGATCTTTGTGAACGTTGTAGAGAATAAGTTATAAAATACGTCACGCCTCCTTAAGAAACCAACACTAGTTTCATGGAACGACATATGTAGTTATTTTAGTGCTAAAATCAACTTAAATTTAAAAGAAAGAAAGAAAAAATTCGTTGTTTGACTAAATTGTACAAGATATTCCCATCATGCAAAATAGTTGGGAAACTGTCGTTGACAATATTCGGGATTAAGGTATCATTGTAGTCGGACACTTTAAACTTGTTTTAGAAATGAATGATTTCGTAACATCACATAAATTGTCTGGCAAAACTCCACACATAACGCTTTGTCTGCGAAACCCAGCAGAGTGTGTTGCTGTTTAATGTTACGCTGACATCATTTGGGATTCCCCAGTAAGCGCGTCTATTGGCATAGAAACACCGAGAAAGGGCTGCTGCCATTGGCTGACATTTTTGGGTGAAATGGCTGAAAGACACGTCATTCAAAAATGCAGATATGTCGGATGAAAACGACAGAGCTATAAATTCGCAGCGCCCCTTGTTAGTCTTTAATTAAAACTGGAAATCTTTCCTCTCATGCCATTGAGCTAACAGATTCTTCGAAGTTATAAAGATTTTAATAGCATTCGGTGGTATTGAGCAGATCGAGATAAAGTCCTTAGACTTGGAAGAGTTGATTATTAGCAAGGAATTCCAAGACCTTAAAGATGAGTTGGAACGATACAGGAGGCGGGGGGTGTACTCAACAATGCTTCTCACTAGCCTCGGTGGCTGATCCATGCAGGTCTCGAGTAAGTAAATCTCCCAATCATTAATATTGTGGACCCCACGGTCTTTGAGCGAAGGCAATTCGCACACAAAATGCTGGGCCGTTTGCATTAGAAATAGTTGACACCCTTTCGTCGATAATCATGCTTTATCAACCCTGGGTGGCAATTTGAAATTTTTCGCGAAAGGTTTTAGATACTATTGGCAACTCATAACGAGAATTGGAACAATTGTTGTCTTTATTCACATGTGCATTAGTGAAGTCTTTACTTCGGCCATTTTAATTTAGGTTCTCCAACAAGAAGATGAATCCCTTAGCTGACTCGGGGAAATGAATAATATTAGAAAACGCTCTTTCCGTTTCAGGAGTGTTGCAGTTGTTCCAGAACTTGCTGTTGTGTCACTTCATGTGTCATCATTGCAGTATTAGTAGCCGTTGTGGTTATTATTCTGAAATACGGGTTCCTTGTCTTCTAGGCATCGCTACCACGACAGCAGCCCCTTACCACGGTAGAATGTGGTGGTTTCCAAGCGCCTGAATCAGCTGCGAGAACGCCGGGGCGTCAACCCTCAGAGACTGACCTTACACGGAGGCTAGTGACTCGTTAAAACATGAACAGGACACTTCTATTCACAAACACAAGCCTTACTAGGGCGCAAATAGGATTCCCTCCCAAAAGTATGCTTAAATAAAATGGCAGGAGAAACTTTAGAGGGACGATGGGTACCAGTCACGTAGAAGCTGCTCCATAAATGTCAACCTTCAAGTTTTGCATGTATTTAAATTAAAGATATGTTAGATTTCCTCACTGTTCCAAATCCATCTGGTCCTTGTAACAATGTATAAATGGCCTATTCCAATAATGAATGGAACAAAACAACAATGGCCATGTTAAACAATGTGAAAACTATAACTCGTTCAATCGATGATAAACAATGATGACAAGTTTCAAAAATATTTAAAATCTCGATAAAAACCTGTCCTGTTTATTTCTATGTACTTAATTAGAACTTTGGACTAACTGTAATGTTTAAAATATTCTACACGACTTTACACCATAAATGCGTTTAACTTGCGTGTCTATCCAAAAATACGATAGGAAAGAATGGAGAAGTCACGTCACACTCTTTTTTTTTTATAAATAAGCATGTGGAAAATGGATTAAAAATGGCCAAAATGTCCAAACTAACTTTCTGAATGGGATGTGAGAAATGATCTGTAGCATTACTGTTTGTTTCTGTTATATTTCAGTGTAGCGACCCAGACTTCAAGAGGGTAGGGAGAGATTGTTTTGCAAAGAAAGAATTTCCTCTATATATGTACAATGCCATTCTTTCATTGTAAGTACGAAGGTCAATGCAATGGCAGATTTGTACAATGAAGTGCATGTACAGAGTACTTTTGTAGAAGGCCCCTACATCTACACATTTGGCGAGTTGTTTAACCTCGTTGACAAAAGAAAAAAATGCAATTTCGTGATTTTTGAAAACATTTAACATCGGTTACAAAGAAGAAGTGATCCGTGAGCTTTCTAATTCTTGCCTTAATTTGGTAACGAGGAGACAGCATCTACGATTGTAATCGTTGTTCCATAGCTCATGTGTATTTACATGTATCCATGTGAATGTATCCTGCCTATGGCAGTGTCCCAGTGTAATGTCGCAATGTTGGTAGTTCAGGGATCGCTTACAATACACAGATTTCAGTTTCAATGAAAGTAAATGCGTAAAAAGTAAAAACTTGCAAAAATGCGAATAATTACAGTGTGATAATGCCAACTAAAAGCAACTTCAGAACAATGTACTTTCTAAGAGATACATGTATGCATGGATATGTGCAGATATGGCTGATTTCACACGTGATTGGCAGATTTCCTCATCACTTGAAAATAAGAACAAGTCACCTTCTCCAGTTTGAGCACAGTTACCTATCTTTGACCGATTGTGTCCTTTACTGTTACATTTTTTATATAATCTTATTTAATCTTGCTTTTTAATTATATTTGATTGCAAAAAGGTGCCGGACATGCAACCAACCTGCCCAATGGGTTGCTTGAGAACAAGATAATGTTTTGGGGAAAATAGTATCCGAGCAAAGATTCCTGATAGTAACAAATTTCCTTGAACCAGTGCTTAAAGCTGAACAACTTAACACAATACTTCTTTAAACCAAGACTTGAAGAATGTTGGTGGGTGTGGCAACACCAACAGCTCATTATGAATTAAATCTTTAGTTTTCAATTGACACTGGAGAATCCGTTTTTTTGTGCTTTTGGATTTCTCTATAGCATGTTCTTAACTAACAAATCTACAATTAATTTTAGGTTTGGTGATTGAATCACTGCATTACAGACAACATCTATTGGAATTGGTCAAGGCAATGTGACTGTTGGCCAATAGTAGGCCTCGTTTACCTGACGTCATAGATGCATGGTGTAGATGTAGATATAGATGCAAGCGTAAAATAGTGGGTTGTGGTGGCTTACCGGAACCGGAGTAATGTGTATGGTGATTCAACATGGCTGACGGAAATGATTATGGTCGCGATAGAAGTTGGCAAAATTTTGGTCCGTATGGAAATCGCATTGATACAATACGCGAACGAGTAAGTTTCTGCTACACTTTTGATGATCTTGCTTCAAACGTACACTGCGTATGTTTTTACATCAACTTATTCCTTGTGCGGAAAGCTGGAAGAAATATCATATCTGCACTTCTCATTAAATAGTTAAGTGGAATTGAATGTTTGTGACAACATTGAAAGCATGAATTTTGTCTCTTTTTTGCTTTATGATGTTTTGCGGTACAGCATTGGAAGTGCCACTTGTGTTCATTAACATTTCCTACAATGGAACGTCGTGATGAGCACATAAAACACATCCACGCAAAGGTAAATCAAAAAGAATTTATAAAAATTTAATAGCGGTGGTACATAATATGATGGGAAGAAAACTGTATTTGCAGAGATTACAAGATGACGAATCAAAACACCTCACTGGAAGTACAACGATCGACATTACTTATTAACTTGACTGAAACATTATTCAACCAAATAAAAGTTTTGTAAAGATAAAATTCTATGAAAAACATCGTTACTAAAGCAGCAAAAACGAATACAGAAAATTTGTGAACAATAAGTAACGAATTATTTCTACTGGAATGTTTTCTTTTTTGCATGGTCATTTTTGATGTGAAGCCATGGGACTGTCCTTTGTGTTCATTGGTTTGTCCAAATGAGGATTCACTCCGTCAGCATATGCTGGGCCAACATCATATATTGGTAATAATATTTGAAGCACAATTTTATTTTAAAATGTATCTGATAGTGTAAAGAAAAACGGAAGTTAAAGTTAAGAGAACGTCACAAAAAGGTTCCGTATCCACGTTGACATACCGATATTGCAATGTTTTGCGTGAGATTTAGAGGAGGGGCGCTTGCCTGAAAAGGACAATGTAAACCATTTTACTGCACAACGCATCTTGAGAGTCGTACACACACGGTTCACCCAACCTGATGTGTCTGTTATGGAGCAAGGTTGAAACACCTCGATTGGTAGTATTTTAGTTACGGTTGTTAAGGCTTAGTGTATTCTAAAGTACTATGAATTTGAGAAGATTTAAGAAGGGGTGAGGAAAATACAAGAAGATTCAGATATATATATTTCAAAAGTAGAAAGTAAAAGGGCTTTGTCTGTTATGTGTGCAACAAAAATTGTGAAATCCTATGACTGACATCCTTCCTTGTCCTCTGAAAATGGTTAACGTATGTTTCGATTACGCCATTAATATCAATCCACTGACCCCAGTTTAAAATGTTAAAATAAATAAATAAAGATCGATTATGTGTGTGACATAAGACAGAAATTGTTTTTTATATCAAAAATTATTTTCTAAAAGCTCCTTTAAACCGAGGTCAGTGGATTAATATTAATGGTATAATAGAAATAAACACGTACATTAGCCATTTGTAGAGGCCAAGAAAGGATATCAATCACAGGATTTCCCAATTCTGTGTCAGACAAAGCGATAGGAGGTATAAACACCTATTATGACTTTTTTGAGGTATGCACTCTTGATACTGGGAAATTTTAACGGAAAGGTAGAAAGAAATGTTCTAATTATTGAAGTCAACTTTCGCCCCTTTTTCTTTGATATTTGAGATACAGTGGTTCTGGTCGAAGTGCCCTTTCTGTCCCTCCGCATTTCCAACATACGGAGATCGCTGGCAGCACATGCTACAAGAACACCTTAAATGGTATCAAGGTAAATAAATATGAACTAAAATTTACATTTTTTAAATGAATAAATGTGAATCAAAGGGGAAACAACAAACGATTATACAAACCAATTATAGTTGTATTCAGAAATGATGAACTTGAGAGGCATAAGAGGAAAGTGATTTTGTAAATAAACAGTCACAAATCAACTAATGAAAGAGTGTGAAATCCTGTTGTGGCAAATTTATTAATGCCCTTTGTCATAGATTTGATTAATCACGAAAATTTGCGTTACGTTGTATTAAATCTAATGGCCATTTCTCGATGATAACGCAGCAATTGTTCCATTCAAGATTGCTTTGGGAAATTAATGCATCGTACATGTGAAATCTCTGCAATGAGCCAGTACGGTATTCCAACAGCGCATGCTCAGTCCGATGATATTCAGGAACTGCTACGCGTGCGTGTGATAGGCTGTCCTATCAGGGCAGCCATACCCTGACACGCGCGTGTGCTCTGTTCCCGAAAGACCTTGGCTTTTTGACATACCGAACTAGTTCATTATTACAGATTAAGCAGTCATGTAGACCTTTCCATCATGCTGAAAAATAA
Source organism: Acanthaster planci (assembly GCF_054643075.1). Lineage (NCBI taxonomy): Eukaryota > Metazoa > Echinodermata > Asteroidea > Valvatida > Acanthasteridae > Acanthaster > Acanthaster planci. Next base: position 13,603,448 of record NC_141790.1, on the reverse strand, counting down.
ACGTCGAAATAAGCTACAGATTAACCCGGAAGAACAACTTAATTAACAGACAAAAGCCTGCATCTTCGTTCCAGCCTGATTGGCAATATCTGATCCTGTGAGTTCCTGTGACTTCATGAGAAGCGGAAAACTGTACTGGATTTTGAAAACGGACAAGTAACCTTCTATACAAAGGAGTGACTATTTCACAAAATGGCAGTTAGATGAAACCAAAACAAGGCTCAAACCGAAGTCTCAAACTTTTCAATATCTTCAACGATCCGGTTACGTCTAGCCCTTGCTCTGTATTACGCCCATTTCTTTTATGCAACCGTTGAGTTTTTTGGGATACAGTGGGAAAATGAGTGAAGATTGCACATGTAAATCATTCTTTTAAATCCCGGGTTGGTGATCGATGATTACTGCCATTGGTAGGCTATGCGTATATGGCTTTGGACGAATCAATTAAACACGATTTAGGTATGGCTTTGAAAACAGTCATTACACCAGTAATAATGGCCCTGCTTATTTATAATGAATTAATTGGAATTTAAGGCTATTCAGCTATTTGAAGCTGAAAGTTTAGCAACACAAACTGAACATTTAAATGATAAAATTCAATCTCATAATACAAAGAATGAGCCCTGTAGTAGCCCTGTCACGCTCCGAAACCAATTAGAAAAGTTCAATGGAAAAGTGCAAAGTACTGGTTGTTATAATGCGAGAGTGATGTCTATGGAATGTCATGCGTTGCAGAGAATTTAAGAATAGTAGAAAGTTATTTGAGTTTGTAGATTTCGAGTGAAAAGATATAATTATCGTTAACTACAAATTTAGAATAGCATCCAATAATCAATTGGTTACAGTAGTACAAGAGTAATTACTTTAGCACTGTAAGTTTCTTTTCTGATAATCAACTAAGAACAGGTACTAGCATTCCGCTAGTGTCAAACATTTGTATGCATGGTGAGCTAGCACTGTTGAAAATTGGTTATAAACGACATGTTTCCTTTTGAAACTAAATTACCTGCAGTTTCATTGCAATGACAATTGCATTGCTCGCTTAATTCAACTCAGCTAAACTCACTAACATGAATGTGAATTAAAGTCATTCCAAGAATGGACAGGATTTTTTGTACAACGATTTCTCACCACGCGATAGTTCAGTGGCAATTCATTACATTTGGAAATTTTAAATGTACCTTGTAGCATTGGAAGATTTCATAACATCATCGGAAATTCCGACCAAGAAATGAATAAAACAGCGATGCAAAGACTGCAGTCTCTCATATTAATGCTGTCGTCACTTGGTATTCCCCAGTATAAGCGTGCCATTAGCATCCCAACGCGTGGTAGGACTGCTCCCATTGGCTGGCATTTTTTTCCTACGACACGTCATACAAAATGTCCCAAGTCGTTGGGTGAATCCCAAGCTATAAAATGGCAGCGTTGTTGGTGAGCCCTTAAATGAGAGATTGCATCCTTTCTTCTCACGTGATAAACTTTCCAAGACATAAAATAATTTTGTCTTCAAAAGAACTTGATTGAAAAAGAACTGAATAGCGTTCAGCAACATCGTCTGGATTAGAGACTGAGTTACGAGACTTGTTAAAGCCCTTAGCAGGAAATCCTGAGACGACAAGATGGGATGGAATGATCCAGAACGTGGGTGGGTTAACCATTCGACGTGGCCGAATTCATCAACGAATGACCCAAAACGGTATCGTGTAAGTGTAAATCTTCGAATTGTTAATGTCTTACTCTTGCAATATCATAATTTTCATTGAAGTTATCTGTATAAAACACCGAGTTTGGGCATCTGAAATAATTAGCCTAAATGCTAATCGATAGCTGATATTCGTTAGCACGCCAAATCAACATTGACAATTGTGTGAAATTTGAGAGCAGTTTTTGTCCTTTAAACCCGAAAATTTAGAAAAAAATTCTGTGTCTTCATAGCTGCCTGTGCTGATTAAATTTGACGGAAAAGATATGTAAACCATAAAAGTTAATTATATTCAAATGTAAATTTCCTTACTATTCAGTGTTTTAATTTCGGCCTTCCCAAAGGATTACAAATCTTTGAAGGAGGTTAGTTTTCAGAGAAGCATTACTAAAAAGGAATTTCTTTTTGTTTCTTCTTCAGGATTCCGAATGTTGCGGCTGTTCAGGCACTTGCTGTTGTGTCATTGCTACTATCATCACTGTAGCAGTGGGAACAGGCGTGGTGCTTCTGCTGAAATTCGCGTTCCATCTTTTCTAGGCTCTCTGCTGTGACTACCGACACCGTGTCCCTGGTAGGATCTGACGGGGCGCCACAAGCCTGAACCAGGCGCATGAATGCCAGTGCTTCACGCTTCAGACACTGACCTTCCACGGAAGCTGGAGACTCGTTACGGAACTGCAAAACGTTTTGTATACCGGATGCAAACATTAACGTTTGATTTAGTAGGGGGGTTTGCTGGTCACAAAAGTATTCTCTCAATCGAAATAGCTAGAAATTCTCAAGGGGGTTACCAGTCACAAGAAAGAGGACTTTCCTCCTAAAAGGTCCATTATTGTATTCGATTCTTTAAATGCAAATTCGATTCTTCAGTGCTAAAAATCAACCTGATACACGTATAAAACAATGACCTTTACATACATTTGTGGAATACAACATAAAAGGAATACACCAATAACAATAATTTAGTTGCTTGGAAAACAAAAACTATGTATGATTTAAAGTGATTGCAAGTTCAGGAATACTGAATGGTCGTAATAAAATCTTTTACATGTTTACTTTGCGAGTTTGCGAGTACTCTTTCATAGACTGTACATTATTAATGCCCATTATTTTTTAAAGAATGGGATGATAAAGAATGGAGACGTTTGTTCTGTTAACTAAACTCGTGGAAAATAGAAAAGACATAATGTATTTATTATAGTGAAAAATGTGTTTGTAGGGTAAGGGTTGGTGTCGTATCAGTTTTGTCCAATTTGAATGACAAATCCCAGTGTATAGTAACCAAAGTACTCTTCAATCGTTGTCAGTGTTTACAGGCTATGCTGTGTTTAGTATCTGCAGTCCGATGGCTATCTCAGTACTGTTTAGACCATTTATACCAAAGTAAACTGAAAAATAGTACTTAACGGTTCATGAAGCTTTAGAACCTGCAGTATCATAAAGAATCATTTCTTAAGTTGTCTCTCTCTATTAAACGTCTAGATGGGATAAGACAATTGAAGCAGAGCAATATGAACAAAGCACTTCGAGCACTCTTGCTGTTCTTTTTTTAGAGAGATATTAACCTGTTGTTTATTTCCATGACATTTTATATACTCCCAGAAACCCCCAAAGGGTCGGCACAGACTGTCGTACACAGAATGAATTTCCTGTAAACATGTCTGTCTTTCATTGTTAGTACATAGGCCAATTGCATTGGCTGAATGGACTACACAGCACATCTGTGAAATGCATGGCCATGTGAAACATTCAAGATCGTCTCAGAGTCAGTGTTTAGTAAGCGATAGAAAGAGTGTTTGAAGTAACAAAACACTTTTATGACAATGTCAGATGACCGCAATATTGGGACACAGTTAACTAAACAGCCTACATGCCGTCACTAAAACATTTCTTTGTAGTTTATTTAAACAAGCCTTTGTAGCAGTATTGTTAGAACCTCTTTGAATGAGATGAAAATAAAGAAGATTGTGTACGCACATTAAACTTACAGAGAGGTTTGCGCCCTGTTAATAGGCCACTTTGGTGATTTCAAATGAATTAAGAACTGCCCATTTCCCCCGAAATAATTAATGTTTGATAGTATGCCCCTCTGCATCACAGATAACATAGATCTGTATCAAAATACAATGAATTAGGGTCGTTTCGTGATTGGCCAATACTAGGCTCTGTTTGGCTGACGACACCCTTAGGTTGCTCGGGGAAAAAAGGGTCGTGTTGGATCACTAACACTAAAGTAGATGTACGGCACACACCTGTTCAACATGAGCAACAACGACCCACCACGCAGAAAACAAAAACCACAAAAACGTGGTCCACAAGGAGGAAAAAATGACCCACCACGCACCAGACGAGTGAGTATAGACAACAGAAACCTGCTGTTACTATGAAATGGTTGTAGTCGTATGCATAGGCGTGTTCTCTTATCACAAAATCGTTGAGTTCATACTTTCTGGCGCCGTTTTAATGCCAATGGGTTTGTCTTCCGTGTGAAATATCATGTGGAGACGCAGTGCAAGATCCCAACAAGCTGAGCGTTTTATAACGAAGTACCATGCACAGCATTAAAAGGTGCTGCTGTTTTAAGAAGACATTTTAAACTTAGGACAGGCTATTCTGACCCTAAGATCTTGGTAACTGATGGTAAAAAAGCTCACACTAGATGCCATGGATCGAAAACAAAACACTGTACGCTAAATGTGAATCCTAGTTACACTTATCATGTTATTTTCAATCCCCTGGGTTTGGAGCACTGCGAGAAAACAAGAAAAACCATTCCGACCAATGATGGAACGGGTTGTTATCATTAAAATGCAGCAACCAAGTATTTGAGAGTTAATTTCCCCCCTTCTTTGCATAATATTATGGCGTACAGCCGCTGAGGTGCCCTTATTGTTCGTCAACATTTGCAATCCTGGAAAACCTCCTACAACATGTATTCGACCATCACCATGATCAGTACTGAGGTAATATAACACAGTGTAACCAGGTTCTTAACGGCATTATGTTGGAACATTCCAAAGCGCATCAACAACAGGAATATCAAAATTTACTTACTAAGTCAACAAATTCAGAAACATTTCCGGGCTAGGGGCTAGGGTGGGAAGAGCTAGTTGCTCGATAAAAGAGGACAGTATATTTTCCCTTGCACACAGAATAAATACTGTCCGTTCAATAAATAACATAAGTAATGTAGTTCAGTGGAGCCTGTTATATCTTCATTCAAACCCTGATGCTCATAATAGTCATCACGACTGCAATACATAGACACGTCGAAATAGAAACCAATCAAGATTACCAGCAATTCTCTCCTCTGACTTTTATCTTGACCAGGCCCCTTTATTAGTCTTCATGCCACCGTTTCCAAAAAATATCGATGTTAAGCTAGATTAATAGATGTAATTCCCCCTACATTAAAACTAACAGAAAAGTCTTTTCCATCGTGTTACTGAATAAACAGAACACAAACATAAAATAACACAGACGAGCAGATAAAAAGGACAAAGAAAATGCGTTATATATATATGCTTTTTCGTTCCAGGTTTCTTGACTGCCCTGTAAATTAACTGACCCTGTAAGTTCTGGCGATTTGTCGAACAACAAGATTTTTGACAAGGATGTTATGACGGGCACTCATCACCCTTATTTAAGACTACTTCAGAAAATCTCAATTGGATGAAACTAAAATCTCATAAACATTTCTGATACCTTCAACGATCTGGTTATCTCTAGCTCTTGCTTTCATGTAGGCCCATTTCCCACGGACAGCAGAAGTGTTCTGTGGGAAACTGGACAATAACTAAAGTTTGTTGATATTCTTTTTAAGTTCCCTAAGATTGTTAGTGATTTCGCCAGTGGTTTTTGTGTATTTTAGACAGTCACATTATTTAACTGCAAGCATAAACACTTGGAACGCATGAATAATTATGTTATTGGTACACAAACTTAATTTTGTAGTTTTAGCTTTGCAAAATAACCTGCAACAGCGACTCTGCCTGTTTGTGATGAGCTCCATGGGATTTCAAATCCCAAATAAGACCACACGTTTTAAAGATATCAACAGCGAAAGTAAACGTGTCAAATGATGAAAACGAACAGTGATTTGATAAGTTGTCCGACCACACGTTTTAAAGATATCAACAGCGAAAGTAAACGTGTCAAATGATGAAAACGAACAGTGATTTGATAAGTTGTCAGATTATAATCCTGTTAACATGCGAAATATAGGCTGTATTGTAGCCCTATCAAGCTCCGAAAAGAATCTGGGGTAATTTCGAAAAGCTCGTGCATATTTGAGAAAACTTCTGATAGTTTCCTTTTTCATTGGGACAAGGACGTCTCTGTAGAAAGTCATGAGTGGAAGGGAATGTATAAAATCCGGAAAATTATTTCTGCTTCTTGGTTTCGATCGAAATGACACTATTGTGACTCGCTATTAGTTTAATAAAGCGTTCAGTAATCATTTATTAGCATTCTTAGTAAAGTGTACTAATTATACATATTTATCATTCCCAAGTCTTTTTCTGTGAAATGTGATTTCAGACAGTAATGCAGTTCCCTTTTGTAATACTTTAAAATGTACTCAGTCAGTGTGAAATATTTGTACGCATGATAAGCATCATTGGGAATGGATTGCCGATAACCTCATCCCCTTTTTTTGGATAATACACGTAGTTTCACTGCAACAACAAAGGTAGCTGTTTCGGTTATGAAATCAACTCCGATAAAAATGAAATAAGGTTTGCCCTTGACTAATATATGAATTACAAAACTGCTTCTCAGCCTGCAAGAGTTTAATAAGACTTCTGAACAATGTCAAGAATAAAGGTATTAAGTTTTGGACAGTTTACATTTAACTTTCGTTGAAATGAATGGTTTTGCAACATCAAAGGATTTTATGACAAACGTCACAAACATTGCACTGTTCCCCTATCCTAAACTGTACGCTGTCGTCACGTGATTCCCCGGTGAGCACGACCATTAGCATACTAACACGCTGTTGGACTGTTTTCTTTGGCGGACTTTTTTGAACAATACGTCATAATGTCCCAAGGTCTCGGGTAAAAATCAATCCTATAAATTGGCAGCATTATTTATGAGCTATTAAATGAGGAATTTGATCCTTTCCTCTCATGTTATTGCTTTTTCAAGATACAAAATAATTATGTAGATAAAACCGTCACGAATCACGGATTTTAACTGAAGTGAACTCTCACATAGTATCCGATATCCTCAAAGATCATGTTTAGATACAAGGCCCTTGTTCTGCAGCAGACCATTATCTTGCACGCAGCTTTACGATAATGATTAAATCGTATAATTTTTTTCTAGAACCCCATAAGGTGATGATTATTTCGTTAGTGGCTTTGTGTGACTTAAAACAGTCACGCGATTCAACTGCAACACATTGATATGTTATATGTAAACAGACTGATAGATTGTTATAATTTTAGCAGGGTAAAATACAGCTGTATCAGAATATGCGACGACACTGCTTTTGTAATGTGCGAATCGCAAAATAGGGTTATTGTAACTTGACAGAATTTTTTTTAAATGTACAGTTTGGGTAAACAGGGTAAAAGTGTTACAATGAAGCAATCATCAGATAATTTTTTCGAATGTGATCTTTGTGAACGTTGTAGAGAATAGGTTATACAATACGTCACGCCTCCTTTAGAAACTAACACTAGTTTCATGGAACGACATATGTAGTTATTTTAGTGCTAAAATCAACTTAAATTTAAAAGAAAGAAAGAAAAAATTCGTTGTTTGACTAAATTGTACAAGATATTCCCATCATGCAAAATAGTTGGGAAACTGTCGTTGACAATATTCGGGATTAAGGTATCATTGAAGTCGGACACTTTAAACTTGTTTTAGAAATGAATGATTTCGTAACATCACATAAATTGTCTGGCAAAACTCCACACATAACGCTTTGTCTGCGAAACCCAGCAGAGTGTGTTGCTGTTTAATGTTACGCTGACATCATTTGGGATTCCCCAGTAAGCGCGTCTATTGGCATAGAAACACCGAGAAAGGGCTGCTGCCATTGGCTGACAATTTTGGGTGAAATGGCTGAAAGACACGTCATTCAAAAATGCAGATATGTCGGATGAAAACGACAGAGCTATAAATTCGCAGCAATCCTTGTTAGTCTTTAATTAAAACTGGAAATCTTTCCTCTCATGCCATTGAGCTAACAGATTCTTCGAGGTTATAAAGATTTTAATAGCATTCGGTGGTATTGAGCAGATCGAGATAAAGTCTTTAGACTTGGAAGAGTTGATTATTAGCAAGGAATTCCAAGACCTTAAAGATGAGTTGGAACGATACAGGAGGCGGGGGGTGTACTCAACAATGCTTCTCACTAGCATCGGTGGCTGATCCATGCAGGTCTCGAGTAAGTAAATCTCCCAATCATTAATATTGTGGACCCCACGGTCTTTGAGCGAAGGCAATTCGCACACAAAATGCTGGGCCGTTTGCATTAGAAATAGTTGACACCCTTTCGTCGATAATCATGCTTTATCAACCCTGGGTGGCAATTTGAAATTTTTCGCGAAAGGTTTTAGATACTATTGGCAACTCATAACGAGAATTGGAACAATTGTTGTCTTTATTCACATGTGCATTAGTGAAGTCTTTACTTCGGCCATTTTAATTTAGGTTCTCCAACAAGAAGATGAATCCCTTAGCTGACTCGGGGAAATGAACAATATTAGAAAACGCTCTTTTCGTTTCAGGAGTGTTGCAGTTGTTCCAGAACTTGCTGTTGTGTCACTTTATGTGTCACCCTTGCAGTAGTGGTTCCCGTTGTGGTTATTATTCTGAAATACGGGTTCCATGTCTTCTAGGCATCGCTACCACGACAGCAGCCCCTTACCACGGTAGAATGTGGTGGTTTCCAAGCGCCTGAATCAGCCGCACGAACGCTGGGGCTTCAACCCTCAGAGACTGACCTTACACGGAAGCTGGACACTTCTATTCACAAACACAAGCCTTACTAGGGCGCAAATAGGATTCCCTCTCAAAAGTATGCTTAAATAAAATGGCAGGAGAAACTTTAGAGGGACGATGGGTACCAGTGGACGATGGGTACCAGTCACGTAGAAGCTGCTTCATAAATGTCAACCCTCAACTTTAGAGGGACGATGGGTACCAGTCACGTAGAAGCTGCTCCATAAATGTCAACCTTCAACTTTAGAGGGACGATGGGTACCAGTCACGTAGAAGCTGTTCCATAAATGTCAACCTTCAACTTTAGAGGGACGATGGGTACCAGTCACGTAGAAGCTGCTCCATAAATGTCAACCTTCAACTTTAGAGGGACGATGGGTACCAGTCACGTAGAAGCTGCTCTACAAATGTCGACCTTCAAGTTTTGCATGTATTTAAATTAAATATGTGTTAGATTTCCTCACTGTTCCAAATCCATCTGATCCTTTAAACAATGTATTAATGGCCTATTCCAATAATGAATGGAACAAAACAACAATGGCAATGTTAAACAATGTGAAAACTATAACTGGTTCAACCGATGATAAACAATGATGACAAGTTTCAAAAATATTTAAAATCTCGATAAAAACCTGTCCTGTTTATTTCTATGTACTTAATTAGAACTTTGGACTAACTGCAATGTTTAAAATATTCTACAAGACTTTACACCATAAATGCGTTTAACTTGCGTGTCTATCCAAAAATACGATAGGAAAGAATGGAGAAGTCACGTCACACTCTGTTTTTATAAATAAGCATGTGGAAAATGGATTAAAAATGGCCCAAATGGCCAAACTAACTTGGCCATTTGAGAAATGATCTGTAGCATAACTGTTTGTTTCTGTTACATTTCAGTGTAGAGACCCAGACTTCAAGAGAGTAGGGAGAGATTGTTTTGCAACGAAAGAATTTCCTCTTTATATGTACAATGTCATTCTTTCATTGTAAGTACGAAGGTCAATGCAATGGCAGATTTGTACAATGAAGTGCATGTACAGAGTACTTTTGTAGAAGGCCCCTACATTTACACATTTGGCGAGTTGTTTACTCTCGTTGACAAAAGAAAAAATGCAATTTCGTAATTTTTGAAAACATTTAACATCAATTACAAAGAAGAAGTGAGCCGTGAGCTTTCTAATTCTTGCCTTAATTTGGTAACGAGGAGACAGCATCTACGATTGTAATCGTTGTTCCATAGCTCATGTGTATTTACATGTATCCATGTGAATGTATCCTGCCTACGGCAGTGTCCCAGTGTAATGTCGCAATGTTGGTAGTTCAGGGATCGCTTACAATACACAGATTTCAGTTTCAATAAAAGTAAACGTGTAAAAAGTAAAAAACTTGCACAAATGCGAATAATTACAGTGTGATAATGCCAACTAAATGCAACTTCAGAACAATGTACTTTCTGAGAGATACATGTATGCATGAATATGATATGGCTGATTTCACACGTGATCGGCACATTTCCTCATAACTTGAAAATAAGAACAAGTCACCGTCTCCAGTTTGAGCACAGTTACCTATCTTTGACCGATTGTGTCCTTTACTGTTACATTTTTTTCTTACAATCTTACTTAATCTTGCTTTTTAATTATATTTGATTAAAAAAAGGTGCCGGACATGCAACCTGCCCAACAGGTTGCTTGAGAACAAGATAATGTTTGGGGAAAATAGTATCCGAGCAAAGATTCCTGATAGTAACAAATTTCCTTGAACCAGTGCTTAAAGCTGAACAACTTAACACAATACTTCTTTAAACCAAGACTTGAAGAATGTTGGTGGGTGTGGCAACACCAACAGCTCATTATGAATTAAATCTTTCGTTTTCAATCGAGACTGGGAAAATCCGTTTTTGTTGTGCTTTTGGATTGCTCTTCTTAATTTCAATGGTCGATTGCGTCAGTCTTTCCCTACGATGTGGGGGAGGTGGGGGGAGTGGCCAATTCCAATCATGGGAACGTCTTTCTAGCGGTGCCACTACTGGTAGCATTCTTCATTTCCGCGCTTTGCTACGATTGGATAATTTTTAATATATTCAGCAACGTTGCCAATCTTATGCACCCTTATCCAACAAAGAAGAGGCACTAATATTCTGCTCGTCATATAGAAATGATTGCTGTACCAACCTGCAAACAGGAACGAGTCAGTCAGAAGTCCCGTCAGTTTTAACGAGAATAAGTTGACGGAAAACTTAAGAAGGCTAAGCTTAGTCTAGACTACATTTTGGCACTAAAATGGCTGACCACAACGATCCAGTTTTGTTTAACGGTAGGCGCAGCTCACGCCACAATCCAGTCCCAGACAGAGACGATCCAAAACGAGATCGGGTAAGCAAACTGTCAGAATACCCTGCTTTCCTTAACATGTCAGATTGAAAATGATAGAACATTCCCTTTGGTGCATGTACAACAATTCAAGATTCAGAAAAGGGTTAACCTGATGGAGCAAAGGAAGAGACATCCCATACGGTGATTCAACTGTTACATAGGCAGTTTCAAGATTTGTTTCAATGTTCTGTATGACACACTCACTTGTACCATGTTGACAGAGGGTGACTTTGTTATCAAACGTTACAGTAGAGTGGAGGCAAGTTATTTAAAGCAAACCATGCTGTGTCGTTATAAATGTTGAATACAAGCTCACAAACCCGAAGTGTTCAACAGATTTCAGGCTGTACTTTGCGTCGAGGAGATGTTACTTCTGATTCTGAGATGTTATTTCTGTTCAACAGAGTGAAATAATCTGCTCTTTTTCAGAGCTGTTGCTCGAAGTGTTGCAGCGGTGTGTCTATTTGCATCACCGTTGCTGCAGTGGTGATAACGGTATTCGTTCTGGCGAAATATGCATTATCTAACCTGACCCTTCCTGCCTACAACGTCTGACTGAGAAGTAAAGAAACAGGAATCACTTTTTCTCATGGGAGCATCCGACGATGTTAACAGTCTTTTGATAATGATCAAATCTAAACGACAATCATCAGGAATTCATAAGAGACTTGAAACGACCTCGGAATGAAGTCAACAGCCATCCTTACTTGAACACGCTCAGATACATATTTTCAAAATTATCTTATAAAGAAAGAAAATATCGATAAAAAGACAGACTATGAACGTTTGAAGAATGCTAAAGCATATTAAACTGTTTTCTTGAGGCTTCTCATTTAGTTCAAATGTAAGTAAGTCTGACATGAAGCTCTTTAATTCACATGAAAAAGGATAAACTCTCTCTGTTTCAGCCTTAGATGAATTAAGCAAAATCTTTCTTTGAAGTGATTATGCATCAGTAAAAATCAGCTTTATAATGGGACTAAATATCTCGCTAAAATACTTAAAATCAATTGTATTATTTGGGTTCCTTTTTTGGAAATGATTACATGGAATGGACAGGCCTTAGAACCATTTATTTAAAAACAAAAAAATATCCATAGGAATACTCTTCATTTGAGCAACATGTTGCACGCCTATGAGACATGTATGTGTATTGGTTTTATCAAAGCTAAACTGGAATAAGTTCAAATTATAGTTCATCGGATTTCACTATCAAAGAAACTTTGCTGATTTTAATTTAGAGTGGAATTAGATGTTACTGGATGAAAAAACAACAGAGTATCACAATGTTTGAATGTCAGTGATTAAGAAAAAAAGCAAAAGAACATTTGAGAAATTGTAAAAAATCTACACTTTGTATTTTGTCCTAACTGTTGAACAGAAAGCTAGGTGAGGGTATATCAAGCAGATCCCTAACATACTATGAGCAACCAATCACAAGCTTCCACACAGAATCGTTGCGATGATGCAAATCTACTACTCAAAAAGGTAAAGGTCAAAAGGCGAATCCACTTTTAAAAATGGGGAGGATTCACCTCTACCAAAAGAATTCACGGGGCAAGAAAACAAGGAACCTGCGACACACCAACGGGGTAAAACAAAACGACAGATATTAGCAAATGAATATACCACGAATTCCTGTGAAGAAGTGCAAGAGAAGGACGTAAAATGTTCGTAATAATATTTGAATATTCATGTCAACTGAATACCACTTTGGTTTCTAGGGTACGTGACTTTTGATTGGTGATTTGTTTGGCAGCAAAATCCCGCCAACCATGTTAAGCAAAGATACGGTCAGCCATTTTACATCACATCAAGTTGAGGTTAGTTCGTTACAAAGATTTTGTTGTTGGAAGTTTCTTACCAAAATGAACCAATCAACAAAGACACCAACGACCAAGAAAAAGGCACCACTCGTGCCCAATCCTAGCGTGGCCCAACCCACAGTTCATACTGTAAGTATACAGTAAGTAGTAGAGCCAAATGTGACCAACTGGACTACTGATTTTATACTCAGAGGACTTGACATACTGTATTTCTAGATTTGAAATAAATCCAAAATTTGAACAAAGTACATACTTTATTACAATTGCTCGTTTAACTAGTGCATTTTATGTCCCGAGAATGCTAAATACCAACTGTTTCATACCTTAATGGACAATTTCTTTTCTAAAAAGGGACAACATAATTTTGCAACATTTAAAATAGTTTGCATAGACATTAGGTTTCTTACTGTTGAACAATTACCTCCTCCCATCCCGTCTGTCATTCATTGTTCACAATATGCAACGTGATTAAACAAATCATATTAATTACCACTGCATGAGAAGTGTAATGCTTGGTCTCACAACACATGTTTTTTCTTTTCGTTTTCCCAAGCCCCGTTTCCGATGCCGATACTGTAGGCGGGAATTTGATTATCCCATCGCACTGTATAGTCACGAGAATGCGCATAAAGTCAGAAGACACAAACCTCTATGGTAACGACAAAACCCAAGGTAATAATGTATATCGAATGTTGTGGTAGTTGCTGAAGAAACTGAAGTGTGGTAACAGTTATTCATCGCCTAGACTTCAAATGAAATGTATCAAAATTCGATGGTACACTTAAGAAACCGAGATGCATTGTGTGGAATAAAAGCAGAATAAGAAACAACACTGATTATTGTCCAACTGGTATTATACAACTTTGTATTAAATTATAGTTTAAGAAAGAGTTCTCCTGATCAATCAAAAGCTGTATCTTAAATGACGAATAAACTGCCCTGACGATCATTTAATATCGTTACATACACTAAATGGAGAAATAACAGAGACTGTTGTCCTTGCCAACTAAATCCCCGAATAATTGGGGCATGTTGGCATTATGAAAATGATCGAGTCGTGGCTTAACGTGATTGGTTCAAGTCGTTTAGTATTCCGCATATATAAAGAGGCAGTTCGTTGGGAGACGGTAAGATGGGATATCTAGAAAGCTGGAAGTTGTGTTTTGCTCAATCAAAATGCCTGGACGTAATGATCTCACGAGGCTGCCGAGGCAAGCCAGGAGTTGGACAAATGTTTCTATTGCTGACCCAAGGCGAGCTCAAGGAGTGAGTTCAGTGCAATTCCATGACACCTAAATTAGATTTTTGTTTAATTTGCAAAGATGTAACCATTCTGCCGAAGTTTCGACGTCCACATAGAAGCATAAAGTGCCCAAGCTCGGCCACAAAATGCGGATATTACTCGGATATTACGCATGTCAACATTACAATTTCTAGATTTGAAGTGATGGCTATCCTATAATTAATTAAGGTTCTTGTCAAATTCCACTATGTTTAATTCCGGACACTATGGGCACACAGTGTGTGGTAGGCCTTCTAGTTTTGTTACTTTGTCTGAGGATTGTCTTGTCTTTCACTCTTTTTTTTTTACTCCAGTTACTGGACAGCACCATGAGGGCGTGTTCGTCACTTGTTCAACAACTGTTTGCTGCGTTTCGTAGTCCCCTCCGCTTTTTGCAACGATGGCTCAAGTGACCATGCACCAGATTGCCCTGTGGATTCCCGCTCTTTTCATTTTATTCCTGACTGGCCACTTTTAGATGTGGAATTCAACTTATTCATCCAGTTCAACGTGACCGTAAATCAAATGATTGCCCCACGTCTAATCGAGGTCCCCCAATGGATTTTATTGTTCTACTGAATTGTGAGCACTTTGTTCTGTTAAGCACTTCGATTCTCTGCGTGGGAGGCGCTATATAAATACGGCTTTCTTATTATTATCATTATTATTATGAGATACCGCTCACAATTCCCAGAACTGATATTCTGTCTAACCATTGTCATTGGCACTCACTATTCTGACTCAGTTAAATGTTAACCACATCCTGCTCTTCGGTAGAAATGTTAGTTAAGGAAACCCCAGAATCTCTGAGGCAAAAAACACAAGTCTGGTGGTAACAATAAACAAGTCATGGCTAGTATGAAAATGTTAGAAGAATGTTAGAAGGATAGACTGTTTTCTGGGTTGCAAACTATTACAGAAAGGAAATAGCCAAACAATAGCTCAAACGATTATCAAACGTATTCATAAGCATATCCTGACTTTACCCAGCTGTATATGCATAGGCCTATTTCACGACTGTTGTTTTTCATTTCCTTAAAACGTTTACATTTAAAAATTTTTAGGAATAACATTTCTAGAAATACTTTCCTTAGACAATGCTAATTGTTATAGAGTTGAGCACAGCCTACTTTATCAATATATAAAGACAAAGATCAAAATGTTTGCCTTAGAAAGCTCTCTGTGAATATGTATCTGTTTATTTGTTGAGTAATTCATACGAATAACAAAAAGAAATAGAAATTATTAAAATGTAGTTGCATAACAAGTTTTGGGTTTCAATTTCGCCGGCCATATTCGATGCTTTGAACAGTTACGGAAAACAAATGCTGAAATAGAATAAATTAAATTTTTGAATGTGAAATTAAACTTCACTTGAGAGAGTGTGATTTGAATTCTTTGGGGAAAATTGTAGAATAAAGAGCAATAAAAGGTCAATCTTCCTTAGAGTGTGTCTTTTGCTTCTTCTCAAACACTATTTTGAGTGTCTACTGTCATGGAAGGAACTGGATGAGTCCAAATAGATAAGAGCTAATTAAAACAACTGAAACATTTCCACAGTTGAAACGATTCTTAGACAGAAACTCCATTGCCAATGTAGGACAGCAAACAGGTACTGACTAATAACCAGGTTAGAAATGGTGTGAGCTTGAAACGATTGGTTGCTGGGGAGGGGTGGGGCTGCATTGAAGAAACGCGCAACTTGTTCCAGGCTCTGTTGACTTGCCATAGGGGTACAATGTGTCGGAGATTTCCCGTGGAATGTGACTGGTAATGCAGCATTTCAGACACTCGCCAGAAGTTACATCACCCTTGGAAGTTGTTATTTGTGTCCTTATCAACTTCTGCTTATTTTTGGGGGTGTTCTGGAGGAACGGATCGTTTTCTTGACCCTTCTAAGAAGTAACCAACATGAGCGCAAACGTACCAACACGAATACAAATTTCACGGCGTAACACGCGTGCCACCCATTCATCTGCAGCAGATCCTACACGTTCAAGGAGAAAGGTAGGCTTGGGTATTAAAACGTTTTCTCTTGATAAAGGACTGTTTTTAATTCACTCACAAAGTAGGCAAAAATATTGATTGCCTGCCTATTTTCATTCGTTAGGGTGGTGGTCGGGGTGCTAATGGTCACCAATGTCCTTACTGCGGTAAAAGATACATCTTGAAACACTGGTTTTTGATACACCTAAGAAGTTGTCCATGGAAGCGTTAAGGTAAATTCACTAGAACTTTTCCTGCCTCTTTTTACCCTCTTCAGTTCATTTAATGACATCTTTTAGGGGGTATCTTTTAAATCTGAACAACAAGCCAAACTGTATATACATAAGGTATTATGCGGGGAATCCACAAACTTATGAAAGTCAATATCTTTTATTAAGGGGCATGATTTTATTGCGCAAGACACCCACCTGAAGTCAAGAAATCCCCTTCTCACTTTGCCTGTGAGAAACAGCATAACAACCAATGAGATTCAGAAACCAAAGAAAATAAAATGACATTATGAATTATTAATGACTACGGACAATGCCTGACAACAAAACATTGTATTTAAAAAGCCAATAACATTTCTGCTTTAGCAAAATAAATAGAGTACATTTCCAACACCAGCCCCAGACTGCTTATACCTCCGCCCAAAGAAGTGAAGCTAAAAGACCAATATTGGGAAAAATGTCGTGCCACAACCAACCCTGTCGCATACCGTCTTCAAAGCGTTGTGAATGCACTAACGTAGACGTTTGTGACCCATGTAGAGACGCCAACTGTGCGCAGAAGCATTGGTGCTGCCGAGTAAGCTTTTAATTCTATGCTTTACGGAACTGAAATGATTGCCAATCCGGTAAAATAATGTGATACACCACACATATATAAAAGCATGGTAACCTCCTCTCCTATTTATGATAAAAGCACTGTAGAGAAAGCGCAGAGTTTAAACACTTTGTATTTCTTGAGCCAGCTTTTTCAACAAAATTAGGAATGTATCTAAATTATAAGTTGCTTTCACACAGCTAAACGTAGACAATGACAAAACGTTTAGCATTGAAACACATTCTTCAACGCATTTCAATGTAAATTTCTAAACATGTCGTGGATTAAACTTACTGAAAATAAGGTACAGAAAATGTGTTTCAACTCTAAGCACTGTTCATACAGTGAAGTGGTTACAGTTAGGCACTGTTAAAGACTATCGCGTGATTTATACAGACTGCGCTCATCACCATTTGTATCTATAAAATGATGCAAATTCTGTTTTTCCTATTTATTTGATTCTTAGAGCACGCGCTGCTGCTGCTGTTATCTGAGCCGCAACTGGAAGGTCACATTGATAGTGCTGGTGGTCATCTTACTGATAGCTACGGCAATCGTCCCAGTCCTTGTCACTACTCTACAAAAATGACAAGTCACTTAGGAAAGACCCTGTCCTCTTCACATTGAACTTGGATAACCAGCTCAAACATGCAACATCGTGAGTTTTAAGTGTAAAAAAATACGCAATTGGTAGAATTGCACTAGCTCTGCTTCTTAGTTAAACTGCTTTATGTTATCACTTTGTAAATTTGTGACTGCTTTAATTCAGCCAACCGGAGAAATGGACTGCCTTTCCTACAAAACTACTGTTTACATCATTGTTATCTTACAGTTTGAAATCTGAGCCTAATGGAATTACAGAAGCTTTAGATTTGAAATCAAACCATTTTTATTACGATTTAATTAACAAGATAATAAATGAATTAAATATTAACGTTTTATTTAAGTGCTAGTCATTAGGAAATACCGACCACATGGCGTACTTTATTTTCTCGTTCAAATTAGTGAATAATTAGTTAGAGATTTTACTACTTACAAACTTGAGAATGCGTTTGTCCATTATCGATTCTGAGGAATGAAAATGCAAGTCAAATGAAAGATCTTTGAAATACGCATCGAGGTGTATTGAATAACATTTCGACAAGTAACAGCACCGGCAAACTTAGCAGTTTTATATTATTTCTTTGAAACATGGTGTTTGTGTTATTATAATCATTTTGAAAATGGAGCAAGGATTAATTGCTCCCTAAACCATTAATAATTGGTACTGTTAGATGCTTACATGCATTTTCCCCGACCAATGAGCAAATACTGGCAAAGTGCATCGAGGAAACGACCCAAAGGAACGTTGTACATGTTGTACATGTCAGTTATTACCGTCTCTGGTAAATTCGCTTTCTTAATACAGATTGTGTAGGCCCCCTACTTATCAATTAAGTTTTTTGAATTTTGGTGTAATTTTGTTTTTCAAGAACCTAGACTATCCGCTTAATGTACATAATAATTAACATCATTGCTTTATATGATTCACAGTTCACCACTTTGTTTCATTATGTTCTAGGGGTCCTTGTATCTGTTCGTTTATCACTTTATGTTATCCCATTATGGGGTTCACTTTCGACAAGGTTTGTGTATCTTTCTGGCCGCCTTCATTGCTGCTTTGTACTTTGAAGTTGCGAAAAACCTCTTTAGCTAACTGTGTTCCTGATTATGTTTCTACCCTAAGATGGAAAGAAAGTCAAGTCAATCTAAGTTTTGATGAATTGCTCTGTTTACTCCAAAAAACTAACCCGGAATCTGACAAGGAATAGTCTTAATTAGAAAAGTCATACATGTGTGCCCGAAAAAACAACTGCAAAGAATATCAAGAGAATTTTGTTTATTGTATTATTTAAAAGCATGTTTGTTTTCTCATTACAAATTACCTGATTTTCTGCTCTAATAATCTTGCAAAAATCACTTGCAATCCTATACACATGTACTCAGATATTGTAGTTTGCATGTTGATATAGACATAGTATTTTCCAAATCATGCAGTCGGGTTTTTACTTTTCTTAAGTAAATGGCTTCTGTACATTCTTTTAAAGTATGCTCTCAGTAGAAATACGTATCACAAGATGTTTTAAGTACATGCCAGGAAAAGGGCAAACAATCTAAAGTTGATGACAATAAATGTTTCGGGTAATGGTGAATCACAGCAAGTCGTGCGCAGGCTGAAGAGCTCTCCAGCTCCGTCTTTGTCTGACCACCACCAAACAGGCCGACACCATACACAGCCACAAATTTCCCTAAAAGTGAGCTCTTGTTCTTTTGCTAAGATAGTAACCTAATGAAACTTGTTTAAAATGAATATGTCTGAATTATATGTCTGAATTATAGAACGCGTTGAAGTATATTTACATGTACTACAAAATAAATAGGTGCGTGGTAGCTGGCATGATTCAGCGAGTATAGCTGTACCGTCCGTTAGGCACGGTGGCCCTGCGAGAGATTTGCCTGTGGCACGGTAAATCGTCTATTGGCGGAACACCCCGTGATTATCGATAACCAAGCAAATTAATCATCTTTAGGGAAAAAAAGATTTGTCTCAAATGATAATTCCTTTAACAGTGTTAACGAAGTGAAGTCACAGCATTTGTTTCTGATACTTAGTTTGTTTTAAAAAACCAAAACAGTTAAAAAGGCTGTAATTAACGGACAAGCAGTAACCGACACAGTTCTATATATACGCTTGTGGTAGTTAATGGGATAAACAGATGTTGGAAGAATTCTTACAAGCAGAAACATACTACAACATTAGAAGCATAACATCAAACGTGATGCTATTCCTTTCCCATCATTTTTGAAATACTGAGGCTTAATTATGAGAACTTCACGATTAATATCATAGGGATATCATATCATCATAGGGATGGCTTGGAAACCCCATTAGTCTACCAACCCCTCCATTTGAAAAGTGGAAAGTTTTCCCATGCATTCCTTTTGCAATAATCCTTATTGTATTTTCTTTGTTAGAAATGGCGCCAAATATAGCCTCAGCTGTTACAGATGGTGAATGATGAGGCTGTCACCAAGGTGAAAAATACAAAGAGAACTAAAACGTACCAATGACGATTAGGCATCGTCATGTGACCATATTTTCTAGAAAAAAAAATTAATATATGAGCAGAATACTTACCTTAAGCTGGGTTTTCCCCCTTCTGATGTCGCAACACCAAATTTGATACCAACTCCACGTTACAAAACAGAAACTTTGTGTCCAGGGTACAAATCCACGGTACAAGATTCCTTTAAGGGATGAAAAGTTGATATTTTAGTAACAAAACTGGTTTAGAATGTTAGCAAGTCAACCGGAGGAAGAAAGACACACTTCCTGGACCCAGTTGTACATGCACAATGCCTGACTAGTGGTTTGTGGACCGTAGTACACGAAGCACGCCCACACAAATTATCATATGGTCGCAGGGATGGTCTACTGTAAGCGTCTCAAACGATAAAAATATTTCCAACAACAGTTTCCGTTTTTCAAAGCTCTGTAGCAAATACCATACATATACTGAGACAAGAGTGGTTCTAGATATTGGAAGATTTATCTTTACCGTTAATTAATTGTTTAAATTTGGCATTTCACGCAGTGGTTCCTTTGTTCTTTTGATGAGTTGGTATGCAAATATTTTCATGCATTAAAACTTGGTGATTTCTTTGTAAATCTTTCGCTGTCTTCATTTACGGTTGATCAACTTGATTATTGCTAAACAACATACAAGCAAATAACAACGAACACCCCCCAAAGTCTTTTATTTAGGGGCTTAGCGTTCCATGCATCCTGCTTCCTGCATGGATAACGCCCACGAAAAGGTCTGCAAGGTTTAGCCAAATGGGGGCGCTGTTGATGATTTAGGCTTCGTCTTCACTTCATTTTTCAGGAGTTGGTGAAATAAAGTTTCGTTGATGAAGACTGTAGAAAAGCAGTACTTCATGTGAATTCAACCATAGAAGCTTACAGAGTGCTTAAACCTAATTTACCAGCTCGCAATCTCAAGGGACGCTAAACAAACATGGTACCCCCATCAATAATTACACGTGACCAATTGATTGATTAAGACGTAGAATGTAACGGGTGCTTAGGAATCAATGCAGCTAAGTCATAGACTACGTCTACGTCTAAAATTGACTTTGGATTGAAGGGCCTAGTAACCATGCAAGTACTGGAAATAGAGGCAATATGTGTCAAGGCGGAGTTGGGGGCCAAGAGCTCCGTATCACTAGCACTGGCGTAAGTGATCCGTTGATATATCCCCCACTTTGAAATGTAAAGTCAAAGTATAAAGAAAAGAATAATCCACATCAAGAAAACATGTGTAAACATTTCTGACTGAGTTTTCAACCACATTGAAAGAAATTCAGTCCCCCCAGCTTCAGACGGTTCCAAATGATACGAAATTAGAGGAGTTTTTATGATAAAAGTAACTCCAATTTCTAAGGAAGATATCCCTTGAACGTACCCTTTTGCAATTATGGATTTGACTTTTTTGAGGTTTTTATTGTTTTGTCTATTTTCAAGAAAGTATCAGCCACAATCAAAATTTAAAAATGCCCCAAAGAAACCAAACCCTGGATGAAAGTAAGGTTATTAAGGTTTCCACAGGAATTCTAGAGAGCAGTCAGCAACAATTCAAATCTAGTAACACTATGCATATGGAAATCTGTGTAACAACAAATTTATATAGTAGTTATGTCTGATTACTGAACTTCGAGGCGACCAGGCACATTAACATTTCAACTGGTCAGGGTAGTGAGACTATTGGCCAATGTCGGGCCACGTTTAGCTGACGTCATAGGTTGCATGATGCATGATGTAGATGGAGACATAAAATAATTCGATTTGCTGGTTTACTGAGAATCAGAGTAATGTGTTGGGCGAATTCAACATGGCTGGCAGAAATAATCCTCTTCCGAAGCCAAACGTGTCGAAAAATCCGTACCCACAACCAGATATCAGTGACCTACAACGTTCACGAGTAAGTAACGGCTACAGATTTCAATAAGCTTGTTGAAAAGTATGTTTTATATCTTGTTAGCTCAAGTATGGAAAGCTCCTTTATTCTAGTTTCATTTCAGTCCCCGTAAAGTTTGGCAGAGTTAGGATATGTATTGCTTTTAGTGAGGATTTAGACTTTTTTATTTATGTGATTTTTTTTGCATAGTTTAACGATGCAAAGCGTTGGAGGTGCCATTTTTGTAGGGCGACATTTCGAACTTGGAATGGATTATTTAGACATCTTCAAGACCGTAGTCATTGGTTGTAAAAAGCTCGGCGTAAGTAGAAGTCTTAATCGAACGTGCATTTCGATTTAAATTATCATGGTATTTCAAATGTTGACCTTGAACATTCCTGATAAATTAAATAAGTCTTAAACAATCAAACATACTGATTTTAAAGTGAATAAAAATGTAAAACGATTAACATTAGTTCTAATGTTGGTTGATTACAAACGTTTACACATCTTGATTTCCTTGGACGATTTTCAATTATGACTGTGAAAAACCCACATCCGAGTTGTTTTGGGATTTGAAGCGTTCAAACTATGAGCAGTAAGTAAAATGAAATAAATGGATAGCATGTTACAGAACGAAGTGTTTTGTTTTTCTTGCATGAATATGTCATGACGTACAGCCTTGGAAGTGTCCCTTATGCCGGTCAACATTTGGGTCACAAGAGACACGCAAGGAACACCTAGTACGGGAGCATCGACAGGTAAATCAGAAAAGTATATACTTATTATATTATTTGAACGTTTTTAAATGGTGGAATGAAATGGGAAAGCTACGTATGCAAACATAGTCTAACCGGTAGTTAATGAAGCCCTTATCAATAAAAATAATGAATATGAATGAATAATGGAATATTCTGTTCCCTTGGGAATGAAATGGTCTGTTTGTCCTCCGATTGCACTATTCTTGAAACAAACTATTTCAATATCTTTGAAAACCTTTCTCTCTGGTTGTTAAAAGTAAACATTAATCGCCAAAGTATCTAATTAAAACACTATCGCGAACACGTACCTTTAACCGAGACAATCAAAAATTGTTTCTATTAACAACTGTGAATGAATTCTTTAAATGAATTCCTGCTGTTGGATGAGACTTAAGTGATATTTAAATTGTTTACCAGTAGTTTAGACTACGATTTAGTAATGAATTATTAGCACAATAAGCTGAGCACATTATACACCTGTATTGACCAGATTTAGTTATCTTTGGAATGCAATTTAAACACTAGTACAAAATGTCCTTTTGAAATAAATGAGGTACTCTAACCCAACCGCTGTCGAACCCTTTGTATGCACGGTAAGCATTTTTGAGAATGGATTGCCAATGACGGAATGCTTCGTAACACTTTCGTTGCAAACACAAATGTAGGCCTTTACGCGCTTTAATTAACTTTCATAATAATGAAATAAAGTTTGTCCTTTGACTACTATGTATTGTGTACCAATAATGCTCACCATTAAACAGTATAGCGACACTTTTGTACAAAATGTCTCGAATAAATGTAATTATATAATTATCATATTTCCAAACTTTCAATTTACTCTGTAGTAATGAATGATTTTGTAACAATACAGAATCGTTTTGACAAACGTCTGGTGAAAATGTATTACTACACAATTCCCCTCTTCCTACTCTATGCTGTCATCATGAGGGATTCCCAGTTGAGCCCTATCATTAGCGTATTAACGCACTGTGGGACCGTTCCCATTGGCTGGCATTTTTTTTCTAAGACACGTCATACAAAATGTCCCAAGTCGTCGGGTGAAATTCAAAGCTATAAATTGGCAGCGTTCTTTTTGAGCCCTTAAATGAGAGATTACATTCTTTCCTCTCACATTATTGCCTTTCAAGACATTAAAAAATTGTCATTGAAAAAGAACTTGATTGAAAAAAGAACTGATATTTACCGACATCGTCTGGAGCTCTAGTCTGAATCAGGAGACTTGTCAGAGGCGATAGCAGAAAATTCTGAGACGACAAGATGGGATGGAATGATCCAGAGTGCGGGTGGGGCAACCATTCGACCTGGCCAAAGTTATCAACGAATGATCCAAAACGGTATCGTGTAAGTATTTATCTTATTTTCCATTGAGTTTAATATATAAACACTGATTCTTTAGCATTTGAACTAATTACCACAAAATGGGCATCGGTGGCACAGATATTTGTTAGTACGTCAAATCAACGGTGACAATTGTTTGAAATTTGAGGCCAGTTTCTTTCCCTTTTAGACCTGCAATTAAAAAACTCAGTGTCTTCATGGTTGTCTGTGCTGTTTAAATTTTGACAGCAGAGATTTGTAAAACTTAACAATTCATATGTAAATTTAATTTCGACCTCTCCTAAGGATTACAAATCTTCGAAAGCTGTTACTGAAAAGTAAGTATTACTGAAACGGAATTTCGTTTCTGGTTTCTAATTCAGGATTCAGAATGTTGCGGCTGCTCAGGAAATTGCTGTCGTGTCATAGCTACTATCATTATTGTAGCAGCAACGACGGGCGTGGTGCTTCTGCTGAAATTTGCCTTCAATCTCTTCTAGAATCTCTACTGTGCAAAGCCACCGTATCCCCGGTAGGATCTGATGGGGCGCCACAAGCCTGAACCAGGCGCATGAATGCTGGCGCTTCACGCTTCAGACACTGACCTTCCACGGAAGCTGTAGACTCGTTACAGAACAGCAAAACGTTTTGTATACCGGATGCAAACATTAACGTTTGATTTAGTAGGGGGATTTGCTGGTCACAAAGGTATTCTCTCAATCAAAATAGCTAGAAAATCTCAAGGGGGTTACCAGTCACAAGAAAGAGGACTTTCCTCCTAAAAGGTCAATTATTGTATTCGATTCTTTAAATGCGAATTCGATTCTTCAGTGCTGAAAATCAACCCGATACACGTACAAAACAATGACCTATACATACATTTGTGGAATACAACATAAAAGGAATAAACCAATAACAATAATTAGTTGCTTGGAAAACAAAAACCATTAAGACTGGATGATTTAAAGTGATTGCAAGTTCAGGAATATTGAATGGTCGTGATAAAAATTCTTTTACATGTTTACTTTGCGAGTACTTTGGACTGAATGTAACACTTTCATAGACCGTACATTATTAATGCACATTATTTTTAAAGAATAGGATAGAAAAGAATGGAGATGTTTGTTCTGTTAACTAAACTCGTGGAAAATAGAAAAGACCTAAAACACTTTTTATAGTGAAAAATGTGTTTGTAGGGTAAGGGTTGGTGTCGTAGCGGTTTTGTCAAATTTGAATGACCAGTCCCAGTGTACGGTTACCAAATGGGCTACTCTTCAATCGTTGTCAGTGTTTACAGGCTATGCTGTTTTTAGTATCTGTTTTTAATTAAACAGCAGTCCTATGCTATCTCAATACTGCCTAGACTATACCAAAGTAAACTGAAGATAGTACTGAGCAGTTCATGGAGTTTTAGAACAGGCAGAATCATTAAAAAAAATATTTTTTCAGTTCTATATATATATATAAACTTCGAGATGGGATATATAGGACAAATGAAGTAAAGCAATATAAACAGAGCACTTGGAACACTCTTCCGGTTCACTTTTCACTGTCGTCCACAGAATGAATTTCCTGTAAACATGTCTGTCTTTCATTGTCAGTACACAGGCCAATGCATTGGCTGAATTTATTAAAAGCATATGAAATGCATAGTCCATTGAAACATTCAAATTCTTTTCAGAGTCAGTGTTTAAATAAGTGATATAAAAAAGTGTTTGAAGTAATAAAACACTTCTATGACTAAGTCACATGACAGTAATATTGGGACACAGTTAACGAAGCAGCACACATGCCATTACTAAAACATTTCTTTGTAGTTTATTTAAATACGCCTTTGTACGTATCTTGGAGTTCATACTTTCTGGTGCCGCTTTTTTGCCGATGAGTTTGTCTTCCGTATGAAATATCATGTGGAGACCTCGATGCTGCCAGATAAAACAAGCTGATAGTTATGTAGGGTTCGAATGATTGTTCTGGATAGCAAAGTACCATGTACAGCATTTAAGGTACCGCTATTGTAAGACGACATTACAAACTTTGGACGGGCTATTGCAACACATTTAAGATATCGGTCACTGGTCGCGAAAAGCTCCCGCCAGATGTTATGGATCGAAAACAAAACACGCTACGCCAAACGTGAATCTTAGTACGGTTATCAAGATAATTTCAAGCCCTTGCGTTGTATCTTGTAATTTTATTGTCTTAAAATAAAATTATATAACCAGCAATAAAGACACTGCTTGTTTGTGATAAGCTGTGGGAATTTCAAATCACAAAATTAGGGTCATAATTTAAAAGATACCCCATAAGTTTAGTTTGACAACTCAGCAGGTAAAGTAAACGTGTGAAATGATGAAAACCAACAATGATTACATAAGTCGTCAGATATATCCCTGCTGATATACGAAATGGGCTCTACTAGCCCTGTCATGCTCCGAAATCTTGGGTTATTTTGAAAGCTCGTGCACATGTGATGAAATATTATTTCTCCTTGAGAGGTTTCAAGTATATTTCCAAATAGGTCACTTGGGAGACATTTTGTGGTACATTTTTTAACCTTAGGGAGACATCAGTCAATTGGGAGACATTTCAATGTCTCCCTAATGCTTCAACTACCAAAAGGAGGAAAAATTTTATCATCCACATTTCGAGAGATGATAGACTAGGGTCTGAAAGGAAAACATGCAAAGTTTGGTTAAGATCGGATTAGGGAATATTGAATCATAGGACGGTAAAGTACGAAAAGTTTTGTGCATGTTCCTATGGGAATGTCTCCCAAGTGACCCATTTTCGGTAATTTTAGTAAAATGTTACTTATGTTTATTATTACTTGGAAATGGCGTTTTGTAATCATCCGTTAGCATACTTAGTAAGCTCTTTTTATTTTACACATCTATTATTCAGAAGTCGGTATCTATAAAATGTGATTTCAGACAGTACAAAGTTCCCGTTTGTATTATTGCCACATAAACAGACTGCATGAAGGAAATTAAGTACGTTTTACTCAGCCAGTGTGGAATATTTGTATGCATGGTAAGATTCGTTGAGTACGGATTGCCGATAAGTTCACCCCACCTTTTCGATAATACATTGCAACAAAAATTAGCTATTTCAGTTCTGAAATCAACTGTAATAAAAATAAAAAATTCTTTAGCAGATCCCCATCGTTGTAGGCTTAGGTCTTAAAATGTTTGCACTTGAAAAATATTGATTGTAATTTACTCACACAGCCCTTCAGATGCCCTGTCTGCAATAAAGAATTCGACAGGGAATGTCACTTTTTGAAACACACGGATAAACACAAGGGAAGGCCAAATTGAGGTAAATTCACTCTAACTGTTCCTTTTTTTGTTAACTCTCTTCTATTCATTTTAATGAAATCATGTTGAGAAGTGTGTGATTTAAATCTGAATAACAGGCCAAACTTTACATAAGGTATTATACGTGCAATTCACAAGTCAGAATCTTTTATTGAGGGGGCTGATTTCATTTCGCAAGACACGCAACTGAAGTCAAGAAAATACCCTTCTCACTTTACTAATAAAGCACAACGTACCAACCAATGAGACTTACACACCTAAGACTTTAAAATGACATTAGGAATTTTTAATGATAGCACACGATTGTGTTGTTTGTTGCCCTACAGCAAAACATTGTCTCAGATTTAAAAAGCCAATAACATTTCTGCTTTAGCAAAATAAATAGAGTACATTTCCAACACCAGCCCCAGTTCTTATACCTCCGCCCAAAGAAGTGAAGCTAAAAGACCAATATTGGGAAAAAATGTCGTGCCACAACCAATCCTGTCGCATACCGTCTTCAAAGCGTTGTGAATGCACTAATGTAGACGTTTGTGACCCATGTAGAGACGCCAACTGTGCGCAGAAGCATTGGTGCTGCCGAGTAAGCTTTTAATTCTATGCTTTATGGAACTGAAATGATTGCCAGTCCGGTAAAATAATGTGATACACCAAAGAAAGAAAAGAATGGTAACCTCCTCTCCTATTCACAAAAAAACCAGTAAAGAAAAAGCAAAGAGTTTAAGCACTTTTCTGTTTCTCGATCCAGCTTTTGTAACAAAATTAGGAATGTATCTAAATGGTAAATTGCTTCGACAAAGTTAAACGTAGATAATGGACAAGCGTTCAGAAATAAATATTCCTGAGCACATTTCAATGTAGATACCTCAACTTGTCTTGGATTAAACCTGTCGAAAAGAAGGTGCAGAAAATGTGTTTAAACTCTAACCGCTGTTCATAAGCACTGTTAAAGACTATTGCGTGATTTATACAGACTGCGCTCATCACCATTTGTATCTATAAAATGATGGAAATTCCTTTTTTCCATCATTTCCTTCCTGTTTTTCCTATTTATTTGATTTTTAGAGCACGCGCTGCTGCTGTTATCTGAGCAACAAGCGGAAGATCACATTGATAGTGCTGATGGTCATCTTACTGATAGCTGTAATCGTCTCAACGGACTTGCCACTGCTGTATGGAAATGACATGTCACTAATGAAGGGTCCTGTCCTCTTTACACTTGGATAATCGCTCACCCTTGCAACATCGTGACTTTCATGTGTAAACTACTCAGTTGGTAGAACTGTGTACGCTCTGCTTCTTAGATAAACTGCACTATGTTATCATTTTGTAAATTTGTGATTGCTTCAATTCAGCAAACTAGAGAAATGGAATGCATATCCAACGAATCTATTGTTTATCTCATTGTTATCTAATGGTTTGAAATGAATGATACGCTCATAACTAAATCTGAGCCTAATGGAGTTTAAGAAAACGTTAGATTTGAAATCAAGCCATTTTTATGACGATTTATCAAGATAAAAATGTTTTAATGTTACAATTTTATTTAAGCGCTAGCCATTGCGTAATATAGCTACTGACCACACGGCGTCCTTTATTTTCTCTTTCAAATTAGCTAGTGAATAATTATTTAGAGATTTTACTACTTACAAACTTGAGAATGCGTTTGTCCATTATCAATTCTGAGGTATGAAAATACAAGTCAAATGAAAGATCTTTGAAATACGCATCGAGGTGTATTGAATAACAGCACCGGCAAACTTAGCAGTTTTATATTATTTCTTTGAAATATGGTGTTTGTGTTATTATAATCATTTTGAAAATGGAGCAAGGATTAGTCGCTCCCTAAACCATTAATGGTTAGTATTGTTAGATGCTTACATGCATTTTCCCCAACAAATGAGCAAATATTGACAAAGTACATTGAGGAAACGACCCAAAGGAACGTATCTAGTTGTACATGTCAGTTATTACCGTCTCTGGTAAATTCGCTTTCTTGATACATATTGTTTACTTATCAATTAAGTTTTGTGAAACTGCGAGTGATTTTGTTTTTCAAGAACCAAGCGTATCCTTTAATTTACATAATTACACAATCGTATTGTTTGATTCACAGTTCACCACTTTGTTTCATTATGATCTAGAGGTCCTTGTGTGCGTTCTTTTATCACTTTATGTTTATCCATTTGTGGGGTTCACTTTCAAAAAGCTTTGTGTTTCTTTCTAGTCGCCTTCATTGCTGCTTTGTGTTTTGAAGTTGGTAAAAATTACTTTACTTAATTGTGTTCCACTATTGATTGTTGTGTTTGTACCCTAAGATGGAAATAAAGTCGAGTCAATGTAAGTTGTGATGAATCACGTGCAGAAAAAATACTCCTTTATTTCGAAAATAACCTAGAATCTGACATGGAAGTCTTAATAGAACAGTCATACATGTATGCCCAAATAAACAACTGCGAAGAATATAAAGAATTTTTTTTATTGTATTATTTAAAAGAAGACTTGTTTTTCATTACAAATTACCTGATTTCTGCTCTAATGATATACAAAGATTATTTGGTTTGGCTTCTGTCGTAAAAGCCCAAAAAATCCATACAATCTTAAATCGCAAAATTGCTCTGAAACGCGACCACTTTCGAAAATGATGAATGATGTGATCTGTTGAACAAAGTTGTACCGTGACTTGGGCAATGTAGCCCCGGCACCGTATGCTGTCGATTCGGTGGTCGTTCAACTATGGACAGAGTGTCATCAGCATCGTGTATAAACAGCAAATCCAGCAAAAGCGGACTACCAATAGAAACTTAACTGGCTGCTATTCAAAAGAGAGACTTTATTAAATATACTTGTTATGTTAAATATGCTTCTTGTGACGTTGTTCATAAGCGATGACGTTAATGATATGCGTGCTTATCCTTGTCAATAATTTTAAATTGAATGATCTCAACTACATTCAAACTTTATTGTTTCGGATACGTTAATTCATAATGCTATCTGCTCGATATTTTTTTCAGTGGGGTATTTCCAACAGCTTAAGGGATTTTTTGTTTCAGGTTGTGCCTCTCTCTCAGCAGTTAATGTTAATTTTCAGGTTGGCACCCGTCATAAATCATGACGTAAGCACGGTGACCTGAAATAGCGCGCAGAGGATTATGCATAAGTCAACAATGCAGACAAGGAATTACTTGACGCAACCCATTATTAGCAAAAAAAAAAACAAAAACAAAGAGTGAAATTTGCAGCTGAAAAAGCCCAGTCGACTTACGACAAAAATCATCCCATATTGGGCTAGCTGCGGAAGATTCAATTACTAGAA
The DNA here is from genome assembly GCF_054643075.1 of Acanthaster planci. Classification (NCBI taxonomy): domain Eukaryota; kingdom Metazoa; phylum Echinodermata; class Asteroidea; order Valvatida; family Acanthasteridae; genus Acanthaster; species Acanthaster planci. The sequence goes on along the minus strand of NC_141790.1, from coordinate 13,572,760 downwards.
TAAAAAGGCTGCTGGTTATTTGCCAAGAAGGTGTTGAACTGTTGTAAGCGCAACTGAAAATTTTAAAAGATATCACGTATCACGTAAGCATACTACTAGCAGTGGGAAGACTAATTCGAGCGTGGTGGAGCCTTGGCGCATACGTCACAACGTAAGTATCTGCTAAATAGTACGATTATATTCTGAAGACCACATCTAATTTTATTTATGTCCTCCCACTTGAAAATGACACATTTAAATAACAAACTTAAATAATATTAGAAATGTGCTCTTTTCATTTCAGGAGTGTTGCAGTTGTTCCAGAACTTGCTGTTATGTCACTTCATGTGTCATCATTGCAGTATTGGTTGCCGTTGTGGTTATTATTCTGAAATACAGGTTCCATGTCTTCTAGGCATCGCTACCACGACAGCAGCCCCTTACCACGGTAGAATGTGGTGGTTTCCAAGCGCCTGAATCAGCCGCACGAACGCTGGGGCTTCAACCCTCAGAGATTGACCTTACACGGAAGCTGGTGACTCGTCAAAACATGAACAGGACACTTCTATTCACAAACACAAGCCTTACTAGGGCGCAAATAGGATTCCCTCTCAAAAGTATGCTTAAATAAAATGGCAGGAGAAACTTTAGAGGGACGATGGGTACCAGTGGACGATGGGTACCAGTCACGTAGAAGCTGCTCTACAAATGTCGACCTTCAAGTTTTGCATGTATTTAAATTAAATATATGTTAGATTTCCTCACTGTTCCAAATCCATCTGATCCTTTAAACAATGTATAAATGGCCTATTCCAATAATGAATGGAACAAAACAACAATGGCAATGTTAAACAATGTGAAAACTATAACTGGTTCAATCGATGATAAACAATGATGACAAGTTTCAAAAATATTTAAAATCTCGATAAAAACCTGTCCTGTTTATTTCTATGTACTTAATTAGAACTTTGGACTAACTGCAATGTTTAAAATATTCTACAAGACTTTACACCATAAATGCGTTTAACTTGCGTGTCTATCCAAAAATACGATAGGAAAGAATGGAGAAGTCACGTCACACTCTGTTTTTATAAATAAGCATGTGGAAAATGGATTAAAAATGGCCCAAATGGCCAAACTAACTTGGCCATTTGAGAAATGATCTGTAGCATTACTGTTTGTTTCTGTTACATTTCAGTGTAGAGACCCAGACTTCAAGAGAGTAGGGAGAGATTGTTTTGCAAAGAAAGAATTTCCTCTTTATATGTACAATGTCATTCTTTCATTGTAAGTACGAAGGTCAATGCAATGGCAGATTTGTACAATGAAGTGCATGTACAGAGTACTTTTGTAGAAGGCCCCTACATTTACACATTTGGCGAGTTGTTTACTCTCGTTGACAAAAGAAAAAATGCAATTTCGTAATTTTTGAAAACATTTAACATCAATTACAAAGAAGAAGTGAGCCGTGAGCTTTCTAATTCTTGCCTTAATTTGGTAACGAGGAGACAGTATCTACGATTGTAATCGTTGTTCCATAGCTCATGTGTATTTACATGTATCCATGTGAATGTGTCCTGCCTACGGCAGTGTCCCAGTGTAATGTCGCAATGTTGGTAGTTAAGGGATCGCTTACAATACACAGATTTCAGTTTCAATAAAAGTAAACGTGTAAAAAGTAAAAAACTTGCACAAATGCGAATAATTACAGTGTGATAATGCCAACTAGATGCAACTTCAGAACAATGTACTTTCTGAGAGATACATGTATGCATGAATATGATATGGCTGATTTCACACGTGATCGGCACATTTCCTCATAACTTGAAAATAAGAACAAGTCACCGTCTCCAGTTTGAGCACAGTTACCTATCTTTGACCGATTGTGTCCTTTACTGTTACATTTTTTTCTTACAATCTTACTTAATCTTGCTTTTTAATTATATTTGATTAAAAAAAGGTGCCGGACATGCAACCTGCCCAACAGGTTGCTTGAGAACAAGATAATGTTTGGGGAAAATAGTATCCGAGCAAAGATTCCTGATAGTAACAAATTTCCTTGAACCAGTGCTTAAAGCTGAACAACTTAACACAATACTTCTTTAAACCAAGACTTGAAGAATGTTGGTGGGTGAGGCAACAGCAACAGCTCATTATGAATTAAATCTTTCGTTTTCAATCGAGACTGGGAAAATCCGTTTTTGTTGTGCTTTTGTATTGCTCTTCTTAATTTCAATGGTCGATTGCGTCAGTCTTTCCCTACGATGTGGGGGAGGTGGGGGGAGTGGCCAATTCCAATCATGGGAACGTCTTTCTAGCGGTGCCACTACTGGTAGCATTCTTCATTTCCGCGCTTTGCTACGATTGGATAATTTTTAATATATTCAGCAACGTTGCCAATCTTATGCACCCTTATCCAACAAAAAAGAGGCACTAATATTCTGCTCGTCATATAGAAATGATTGCTGTACCAACCTGCAAACAGGAACGAGTCAGTCAGAAGTCCCGTCAGTTTTAACGAGAATAAGTTGACGGAAAACTTAAGAAGGCTAAGCTTAGTCTAGACTACATTTTGGCACTAAAATGGCTGACCACAACGATCCAGTTTTGTTTAACGGTAGGCGCAGCTCACGCCACAATCCAGTCCCAGACAGAGACGATCCAAAACGAGATCGGGTAAGCAAACTGTCAGAATACCCTGCTTTCCTTAACATGTCAGATTGAAAATGATAGAACATTCCCTTTGGTGCATGTACAACAATTCAAGATTCAGAAAAGGGTTAACCTGATGGAGCAAAGGAAGAGACATCCCATACGGTGATTCAACTGTTACATAGGCAGTTTCAAGATTTGTTTCAATGTTCTGTATGACACACTCACTTGTACCATGTTGACAGAGGGTGACTTTGTTATCAAACGTTACAGTAGAGTGGAGGCAAGTTATTTAAAGCAAACCATGCTGTGTCGTTATAAATGTTGAATACAAGCTCACAAACCCGAAGTGTTCAACAGATTTCAGGCTGTACTTTGCGTCGAGGAGATGTTACTTCTGATTCTGAGATGTTATTTCTGTTCAACAGAGTGAAATAATCTGCTCTTTTTCAGAGCTGTTGCTCGAAGTGTTGCAGCGGTGTGTCTATTTGCATCACCGTTGCTGCAGTGGTGATAACGGTATTCGTTCTGGCGAAATATGCATTATCTAACCTGACCCTTCCTGCCTACAACGTCTGACTGAGAAGTAAAGAAACAGGAATCACTTTTTCTCATGGGAGCATCCGACGATGTTAACAGTCTTTTGATAATGATCAAATCTAAACGACAATCATCAGGAATTCATAAGAGACTTGAAACGACCTCGGAATGAAGTCAACAGCCATCCTTACTTGAACACGCTCAGATACATATTTTCAAAATTATCTTATAAAGAAAGAAAATATCGATAAAAAGACAGACTATGAACGTTTGAAGAATGCTAAAGCATATTGAACTGTTTTCTTGAGGCTTCTCATTTAGTTCAAATGTAAGTAAGTCTGACATGAAGCTCTTTAATTCACATGAAAAAGGATAAACTCTCTCTGTTTCAGCCTTAGATGAATTAAGCAAAATCTTTCTTTGAAGTGATTATGCATCAGTAAAAATCAGCTTTATAATGGGACTAAATATCTCGCTAAAATACTTAAAATCAATTGTACTATTTGGGTTCCTTTTTTGGAAATGATTACATGGAATGGACAGGCCTTAGAACCATTTATTTAAAAACAAAAAAATATCCATAGGAATACTCTTCATTTGAGCAACATGTTGCACGCCTATGAGACATGTATGTGTATTGGTTTTATCAAAGCTAAACTGGAATAAGTTCAAATTATAGTTCATCGGATTTCACTATCAAAGAAACTTTGCTGATTTTAATTTAGAGTGGAATTAGATGTTACTGGATGAAAAAACAACAGAGTATCACAATGTTTGAATGTCAGTGATTAAGAAAAAAAGCAAAAGAACATTTGAGAAATTGTAAAAAATCTACACTTTGTATTTTGTCCTAACTGTTGAACAGAAAGCTAGGTGAGGGTATATCAAGCAGATCCCTAACATACTATGAGCAACCAATCACAAGCTTCCACACAGAATCGTTGCGATGATGCAAATCTACTACTCAAAAAGGTAAAGGTCAAAAGGCGAATCCACTTTTAAAAATGGGGAGGATTCACCTCTACCAAAAGAATTCACGGGGCAAGAAAACAAGGAACCTGCGACACACCAACGGGGTAAAACAAAACGACAGATATTAGCAAATGAATATACCACGAATTCCTGTGAAGAAGTGCAAGAGAAGGACGTAAAATGTTCGTAATAATATTTGAATATTCATGTCAACTGAATACCACTTTGGTTTCTAGGGTACGTGACTTTTGATTGGTGATTTGTTTGGCAGCAAAATCCCGCCAACCATGTTAAGCAAAGATACGGTCAGCCATTTTACATCACATCAAGTTGAGGTTAGTTCGTTACAAAGATTTTGTTGTTGGAAGTTTCTTACCAAAATGAACCAATCAACAAAGACACCAACGACCAAGAAAAAGGCACCACTCGTGCCCAATCCTAGCGTGGCCCAACCCACAGTTCATACTGTAAGTATACAGTAAGTAGTAGAGCCAAATGTGACCAACTGGACTACTGATTTTATACTCAGAGGACTTGACATACTGTATTTCTAGATTTGAAATAAATCCAAAATTTGAACAAAGTACATACTTTATTACAATTGCTCGTTTAACTAGTGCATTTTATGTCCCGAGTATGCTAAATACCAACTGTTTCATACCTTAATGGACAATTTCTTTTCTAAAAAGGGACAACATAATTTTGCAACATTTAAAATAGTTTGCATAGACATTAGGTTTCTTACTGTTGAACAATTACCTCCTCCCATCCCGTCTGTCATTCATTGTTCACAATATGCAACGTGATTAAACAAATCATATTAATTACCACTGCATGAGAAGTGTAGTGCTTGGTCTCACAACACATGTTTTTTCTTTTCGTTTTCCCAAGCCCCGTTTCCGATGCCGATACTGTAGGCGGGAATTTGGTTATCCCATCGCACTGTATAGTCACGAGAATGCGCATAAAGTCAGAAGACACAAACCTCTATGGTAACGACAAAACTCAAGGTAATAATGTATATCGAATGTTGTGGTAGTTGCTGAAGAAACTGAAGTGTGGTAGAGTTATTCATCGCCTAGACTTCAAATGAAATGTATCAAAATTCGATGGTACACTTAAGAAACCGAGATGCATTGTGTGGAATAAAAGCAGAATAAGAAACAACACTGATTATTGTCCAACTGGTATTATACAACTTTGTATTAAATTATAGTTTAAGAAAGAGTTCTCCTGATCAATCAAAAGCTGTATCTTAAATGACGAATAAACTGCCCTGACGATCATTTAATATCGTTACATACACTAAATGGAGAAATAACAGAGACTGTTGTCCTTGCCAACTAAATCCCCGAATAATTGGGGCATGTTGGCATTATGAAAATGATCGAGTCGTGGCTTAACGTGATTGGTTCAAGTCGTTTAGTATTCCGCATATATAAAGAGGCAGTTCGTTGGGAGACGGTAAGATGGGATATCTAGAAAGCTGGAAGTTGTGTTTTGCTCAATCAAAATGCCTGGACGTAATGATCTCAGAAGGCTACCGAGGCAAGCCCGGAGTTGGACAAATGTTTCTATTGCTGACCCAAGGCGAGCTCAAGGAGTGAGTTCATTGCAATTGCATGACATCTAAATTAGATTTTTGTTTAATTTGCAAAGATGTAACCATTCTGCCAAAGTTTCGACGTCCACATAGAAGCATAAAGTGCCCAAGCTCGGCCACAAAATGGGGATATTACTCGGATATTACGCATGTCAACATTACAATTTCTAGATTTGAAGTGATGGCTATCCTATAATTAATTAAGATTCTTGTCAAATTCCACTATGTTTAATTCCGGACACTATGGGCACACAGTGTGTGGTAGGCCTTCTAGTTTTGTTACTTTGTCTGTCTTGTTTTCACTCTTTTTTTTTACTCCAGTTACTGGACAGCACCATGAGGGCGTGTTCGTCACTTGTTCAACGACTGTTTGCTGCGTTTCGTAGTCCCCGCCGCTTTATGCAACGATGGCTCAAGTGACCATGCACCGGATTGCCCTGTGGATTCCCGCTCCTTTTATTTTCTTCCTGACTCGCCACTTTTAGATGTGGAATTCAACTTATTCATCCAGTTGACCGTAAATCAAATTATTGCCCCACGTATAATCGAGGTCCACCAATGGAGTTTATGGTTCTACTGAATTGTGAGCACTTTGTTCTGCTAAGCACTTCGATTTTCTGCGTGGGAGGCGCTATATAAATACCGCTTTCTTATTATCATCATCATTATTATGAGATACCGCTCACAATTCCCAGAACTGATATTCTATCTAACCATTGTCATTTGCACTCACTATTCTGACTCAGTTAAATGTTACCCACATCCTGCTCTTCGGTAGAAATGTTAGTTGAGGAAACCCAAGAATCTCTGAGGCAAAAAAACACAATTCTGGTGGTAACAATAAACAAGTCATGGCTAGTATGAAAATGTTAGAAGAATGTTAGAAGGATAGACTGTTTTCTGGCTTGCAAACTATTACAGAAAGGAAATAGCCAAACAATAGCTCAAACGATTATCAAACGTATTCATAAGCATATCCTGACTTTACCCAGCTGTATATGCATATTTCACGACTGTTGTTTTTCATTTCCTTAAAAGGTTTACATTTAAAATTTTTTAGGAATTACATTTCTAGAAATACTTTTCTTGGACAATGCTAATAGTTTTAGAGTTGAGTAAAGACTACTTTATCAACATATAAAGACAAAGATCAAAATGTTTGCCTTAGAAAGCTCTCTGTGAATATGTATCTGTTTATTTGTTGAGTAATTCATACGAATAACAAAAAGAAAGAGAAATTATAACAATGTAGTTGAATAACAAGTTTTGAGTTTCAATTTCGCCGGCCATATTCAATGCTTTGAACAGTTACGGAAAACCAATGTACAAAGAGAGTAAATTAAAATTTTTGAATGTGAAATTAAACTTCCCTTGAGAGAGTGTGATTTGAATTCTTTGGGGGAAATCGTTTAATAAAGAGCAATAAAAGGTCAATCTTCCTTAGAGTGTGTCTTTTGCTTTTTCTCAAACACTATTTTGAGTGTCTACTGTCATGGAAGGAACTGGATAAGTCCAAATAGATACGAGGAAATTAAAACAACTGAAACATTTCCAAAGTTAAAACGATTCTCAGACAGAAACTCCATTGCAAATGTAGGTCAGCAAACAGGTGCTGACTAATAACCAGGTTAGAAATGGTGTGAGCTTGAAACGATTGGTTGCTGGGGAGGGGCGGGGCTGCATTGAACAAACGCGCAACTTGTTCCAGGCTCTGTTGACTTGCCATAAGGGTACAATGTGTCGGAGATTTCCCGTGGAATGTGACTGGTAATGCATTTCAGACACTCGCCGGAAGTTACATCACCCTTGGAAGTTGTTATTAGCATCCTTATCAACTTCTGTTTATTTTTTGGGGTGTTCTGGAGGAACAGATCGTTTTCTTGAACCTTCTAAAAAGTAACCAACATGAGCGCAAACGCACCAACACGAACACAAATTTCACGGCGTAACACGCATGCCACCCAGTCATCTGCAGCAGATAATAGGCGTTCAAGGAGAGAAGTAGGCTTGGGTATTAAAACGTTTTCTCTTGATAAAGAACTGTTTTTAATTTACTCACAAAGTAGGCGAAAATATTGATTGCCTGCCTGTTTTCATTCGTTAGGGTGGTGGTCGGGGTGCTAATGGTCACCAATGTCCTTACTGCGGTAAAAGATACATCTCGAAACGCTGGTTTTTGATACACCTAAGAAGTTGTCCATGGAAGCGTTAAGGTAAATTCACTAGAACTTTTCCTGCCTCTTTTTACCCTCTTCAGTTCATTTAATGACATCTTTTAGGGGGTATCTTTTAAATCTGAACAACAAGCCAAACTGTATATACATAAGGTATTATGCGGGGAATCCACAAACTTATGAAAGTCAATATCTTTTATTAAGGGGCATGATTTTATTGCGCAAGACACCCACCTGAAGTCAAGAAATCCCCTTCTCACTTTGCCTGTGAGAAACAGCATAACAACCAATGAGATTCAGAAACCAAAGAAAATAAAATGACATTATGAATTATTAATGACTACGGACGATGCCTGACAACAAAACATTGCCCTTAAATTTAAAAAGCCAATGACATTTCTGCTTTAGCAAAATAAATAGAGTACCTTTCCAACACCCGCCCCAGACTGCTTATACCTCCGCCCAAAGAAGTGAAGCTAAAAGACCAATATTGGGAAAAATGTCGTGCCACAACCAACCCTGTCGCATACCGTCTTCAAAGCGTTGTGAATGCACTAACGTAGACGTTTGTGACCCATGTAGAGACGCCAACTGTGCGCAGAAGCATTGGTGCTGCCGAGTAAGCTTTTAATTCTATGCTTTACGGAACTGAAATGATTGCCAATCCGGTAAAATAATGTGATACACCACACATATATAAAAGCATGGTAACCTCCTCTCCTATTTATGATAAAAGCACTGTAGAGAAAGCGCAAACAGTTTAAACACTTTGTATTTCTTGAGCCAGCTTTTTTAACAAAATTAGGAATGTATCTAAATTATAAGTTGCTTTCGCACAGCTAAACGTAGACAATGACGAAACGTTTAGTATTGAAACACATTCTTCAACGCATTTCAATGTAAATTTCTAAACATGTCGTGGATTAAACTTACAGAAAATCAGGTACAGAAAATGTGTTTCAACTCTAAGCGCTGTTCATACAGTGAAGTGGTTACAGTGTAACATTATAAAGGACAATCGCGTGATTTATACAGACTGCGCTCATCACCATTTGTATCTATAAAATGATGGAACTTCTGTTTTTCCTATTATTTGATTCTTAGAGCACGCGCTGCTGCTGCTGTTATCTGAGCCGCAACTTGAAGATCACATTGCTGGTGGTCATCTTACTGATAGCTACGGTGATCGTCACAGCAGTCCTTGTCACTACCCTACGAAAATGACAAGTCACTTAGGAAAGACCCTGTCCTCTTCACATTGAACTTGGATAACCAGCTCAAACATGCAACATCGTGAGTTTCGAGTGTAAAAAAACTACGCAATTTTTAGAATTGCACAAGCTCTGCTTCTTAGTTAAACTGCTTTATGTTATCACTTTGTAAATTTGTGACTGCTTTAATTCAGCCAACTGGAGAAATGGACTGCCTTTCCTACGAAACTACTGTTTACATCATTGTTATCTTACAGTTTGAAATCTTAGCCTAATGGAATTACAGAAGCTTTAGATTTGAAATCAAACCATTTTTATTACGATTTAATTAACAAGATAATAAATGAATTAATATTAACGTTTTATTTAAGTGCTAGTCATTAGGAAATACCGACCACATGGCGTACTTTATTTTCTCGTTCAAATTAGTGAATAATTAGTTAGAGATTTCACTACTTACAAACTTGAGAATGCGTTTGTCCATTATCGATTCTGAGGAATGAAAATGCAAGTCAAATGAAAGATCTTTGAAATACGCATCGAGGTGTATTGAATAACATTTCGACAAGCAACAGCACCGGCAAACTTAGCAGTTTTATATTATTTCTTTGAAACATGGTGTTTGTGTTATTATAATCATTTTGAAAATGGAGCAAGGATTAATTGCTCCCTAAACCATTAATAATTGGTACTGTTAGATGCTTACATGCATTTTCCCCGACCAATGAGCAAATACTGGCAAAGTGCATCGAGGAAACGACCCAAAGGAACGTTGTACATGTTGTACATGTCAGTTATTACCGTCTCTGGTAAATTCGCTTTCTTAATACAGATTGTGTAGGCCCCCTACTTATCAATTAAGTTTTTTGAATTTTGGTGTAATTTTGTTTTTCAAGAACCTAGACTATCCGCTTAATGTACATAATAATTAACACCATTGCTTTATATGATTCACAGTTCACCACTTTATTTCATTATGTCTAGGGGTCCTTGTATCTGTTCGTTTATCACTTTATGTTATCCCATTATGGGGTTCACTTTCGACAAGGTCTGTGTACCTTTCTAGCCGTTTTCATTGCTGCTTTGTACTTTGAAGTTGCGAAAAACCTCTTTAGCTAACTGTGTTCCTGATTATGTTTCTACCCTAAGATGGAAAGAAAGTCAAGTCAATCTAAGTTTTGATGAATTGCTCTGTTTACTCCAAAAAACTAACCCGGAATCTGACAAGGAATAGTCTTAATTAGAAAAGTCATACATGTGTGCCCGAAAAAACAACTGCAAAGAATATCAAGAGAATTTTGTTTATTGTATTATTTAAAAGCATGTTTGTTTTCTCATTACAAATTACCTGATTTTCTGCTCTAATAATCTTGCAAAAATCACTTTCAATCCTATACACATGTACTCAGATATTGTAGTTTGCATGTTGATATAGACATAGTATTTTCCAAATCATGCAGTCGGGTTTTTACTTTTCTTAAGTAAATGGCTTCTGTACATTCTTTTAAAGTATGCTCTCAGTAGAAATACGTATCACAAGATGTTTTAAGTACATGCCAGGAAAAGGGCAAACAATCTAAAGTTGATGACAATAAATGTTTCGGGTAATGGTGAATCACATCAAGTCGTGCGCAGGCTGAAGAGCTCTCAAGCTCCGTCTTTGTCTGACCACCACCAAACAGGCCGACACCATACACAGCCACAAATTTCCCTAAAAGTGAGCTCTTGTTCTTTTGCTAAGATAGTAACCTAATGAAACTTGTTTAAAATGAATATGTCTGAATTATATGTCTGAATTATAGAACGCGTTGAAGTATATTTACATGTACTACAAAATAAATAGGTGCGTGGTAGCTGGCATGATTCAGCGAGTATAGCTGTACCGTCCGTTAGGCACGGTGGCCCTGCGAGAGATTTGCCTGTGGCACGGTAAATCGTCCATTGGCGGAACACCCCGTGATTATCGATAACCAAGCAAATTAATCATCTTTAGGGAAAAAAGATTTGTCTCAAATGATAATTCCTTTAACAGTGTTAACGAAGTGAAGTCACAGCATTTGTTTCTGATACTTAGTTTGTTTTAAAAAACCAAAACAGTTAAAAAGGCTGTAATTAACGGACAAGCAGTAACCGACACAGTTCTATATATACGCTTGTGGTAGTTAATGGGATAAACAGATGTTGGAAGAATTCTTACAAGCAGAAACATACTACAACATTAGAAGCATAACATCAAACGTGATGCTATTCCTTTCCCATCATTTTTGAAATACTGAGGCTTAATTATGAGAACTTCACGATTAATATCATAGGGATATCATATCATCATAGGGATGGCTGGGAAACCCCATTAGTCTACCAACCCCTCCATTTGAAAAGTGGAAAGTTTTCCCATGCATTCCTTTTGCAATAATCCTTATTGTATTTTCTTTGTTAGAAATGGCGCCAAATATAGCCCCAGCTGTTACAGATGGTGAATGATGAGGCTGTCACCAAGGTGAAAAATACAAAGAGAACTAAAACGTACCAATGACGATTAGGCATCGTCATGTGACCATATTTTCTAGAAAAAAAATTAATATATGAGCAGAATACTTACCTTAAGCTGGGTTTTCCCCCTTCTGATGTCGCAACACCAAATTTCACACCAACTCCACGTTACAAAACAGAAACTTTGTGTCCAGGGTATAAATCCACGGTACAAGATTCCTTTAAGGGATGAAAAGTTGATATTTTAGTAACAAAACTGGTTTAGAATGTTAGCAAGTCAACCGGAGGAAGAAAGACACACTTCCTGGACCCAGTTGTACATGCACAATGCCTGACTAGTGGTTTGCGGACCGTAGTACACGAAGCACGCCCACACAAATTATCATATGGTCGCAGGGATGGTCTA